>NW_027176251.1:410000-640000 GCF_023055335.1 Clinocottus analis | reverse complement strand
AACACGTGGTGGTTTGTTACAGCTCATTAATCATCCTCCAGCTCGGGCGCAGTGGTTTGCTGCAATTTACTCTCATTTGGTTTAATTGAGATTTCTTATGAGCGAGAAAAAAAAAATACAAAAGACAACAGGATGTCTGGTGGATTATTGATTCCATTGTCTCGTCTTCAAGCGTCTCTTCTTCCTCCTCTTCGTGTTCGGCCTCTTGTCTTTCCTCTTCACCATACCTCACACGTGTTCGCCACTTTTCCCCTCCGCCTCTTAATCCCTCTCTCTTCCTCCATCCACCCCTCCGTCTTGTCTCTCTCTCTCTCCCTCTATCCTTCAGTTGCCAGGTGTTATTCTGGAGTAATGACAGCCCGCTATGTGGTCTCACAGCTCTGGGTTATTAGATCCAATATCATTTCTAAAGCAATAAATGGGAGACAGTACTTGTGTGTATTCTATTCTTTGTATTTCTTTTTTTTTTTTCATTACTCCCGGAACATATTAACAAGCTTACTTTTTATCCTTACAGGCTCAAGCTTAATTACATTCAGGGAAACGTCACCATGCTTCAGCCGTGGAGCAGAATAAGTAACGAAGGCTTTTTTTTTTTGATTAAGACCAAAGTTTCTGTTTTGGGTTTCCATTTTTTTATTAGTTAATATGCGGATTCTCGGCGATATCCTTCGCGACTGGAAGCTGGGTTGTGTTTTTCAATAACCTCACATTCATATGGAAGTTTAAGCTCTCAAAATCCAGGATGGTGAATATTTAGCAAGTAAAATGTCAAATTGGAATACGGCATTAACCTTCTAATATTGAAACACTCATTATGCAAGTTACCGACGTCATTTCTTTCCCCATTTCCAAACTGAAGCCTCTGCATGTGTGCACGGATGTGCTTGTGTGTGTGTGTGTGTTTTGGCGAGGAAGGTCAGTATGCCTCGTCATCAATTGCATCTTTTTTTGTCAACACATGCAAACAAACAAGGGGGGAAAAAAAACACAATTCCAAACCGGTTCCGCTTCACTTAGCTTGATAATATTTACTTAATAAATTGAAGCTGCAAACAAAATGCTATTTCATGAATACTGCATGAGGGCTGACATAAAGTATGCAGCGGCCTTCTTGATTATACGTCATGTAGCTGTCATGCAACTTGTTAGAGGAAGAGGCACATGCGTTCGTTCAATTCATCGAGATTCAAGTATCGAGGGGGCAGCCGGTTCAGATATTCCAGCAACCCGATGTAATCTTATTCTGAGGCCGGCATCAAACGTGCATGAGAGGAAATGTGTGCTCCAACGTCCTGTCCACAATTAAAAGAGGACTCAATATGTCAAATACAAACATTAGTTGATGCTATAGACAGAATACAGTAACATTTAAAGAGTTAAATAACTGAAATAACACGTTATTACCAAAGCAGGCTCCCAATTTCCCAGTTTTTTCTAGCCGGTTGGATCCCTGTTTTCTCCCCATAGTTTCATGTTGAAGTGTCCTTGAGCAAGACACTGAAGCCCCAGAGCTTCACAGCAGCACAAAGTTCCTTCATTACTAAGGATGATGACATGCAGAGAATAATTGTGGGATTAATAAAGAATTTAAATTAAGAATCTGCATCTCCCCCCACATCCCACCTGTAATACCTCCGCGCCCCACTAGAGGGTCGCGCCCCACAGTTTGAGAACCACTGAAGCAGAGGATGTTCTTCCTGTCCTGAGGCAGCTGAAGATGTTCTACACCGCCCATCCTCTGCTCCTCCATCACCATCTGGTACGCTGCAGCCACTGCCAAGGACAAAGAGGCGGCTGCAGCGCAACATTCGCTCCGCTGAGGCGGCGATTGGCCGTATAATCTGCCGTCCCTCCACAACTTGTTCGCCTACAGGTCTCCGAGAGTGTAGCCGACCCCTCTTCTCACCCTGGACACAAACCGTTTGAGTCCGTTCCCTCTGGCAGGAAGCTGCAGGTCCATCAGGACCAAGAAAAACAGCTTCATCCCGGCCCGTCGTTGGGCTCAACAACAAAGCCCTGGACCCTCACTGAACCGCACGCTTAAATTCCCCAGGACATGATCTTAATTTGATTTGTGTGTTGATCATATTGTATTGTGCATTTTGATGTTTTCTGTTTTAAAATGATGTCTTTTACTATTGCAGTGTGTTTTGCATGTTTATTGTCACGCACTAAATCACCAAAGACACATTCCTTGTATGTGTAACGGAGTTGGCAATAAAACCGTTTCTGATTCAGATTCTGTCAGTAGAGTCTTGCCTTTTGTGTGGAAATGAGTTATGGCACTCACATAAACCACTCCGCATGGCTGAACGAAAGATTCACCACAACATATATGTTTCCTGGTAAAACAAAATCTGCTTCAGATTACAGATACAACAGGTTCAACAGGTGGATCATATCAGCACATACTTTATTAATTCTAGATGTCTGGTCCTTATTAACACTCTTTAATAGCATGATGTCAGCAGCTGGCCTCGTGCATGGAAACATTCACTCTGCAACAGAGAGAAAATGAGTCAGAGGCAAGAAAAACAATTAAAAATGTGAAAGAAGTGAGAGACCAAAAGAGACAGAAGGTCAGGGGAGGCTCGTCAAACAAATAATGATGCAATAAAATAATATTAATATGCATCTCATCTGTGCTATAAATACAATTTCTGTATGATTCAAATCTGTTAAAGTATTATTTTAATCAACATATATGAATGTGCGCATGTCCTGTTGAAAAAGAAAAGATAGCTCAGATTGCGCAATCCCTCACAAACTTTTACTTTTATCATTGTTTGTCACCACTGCAATATTATAATTTATTATCCCTTTCTTTCCATAGAATAAGTTGTGTATTTCACATATGTATAGAAGACATTTAGTCTGTCTGATTGACTTCAAACAGCAGGCAGACAGTACCTCTGCCTCGAGGAAGGGGGCGTGCAAGAGCCCGAGGGTTTGTGCTGGTTCGGCCGTTGCTCTTCTTCTACACTTTTAAAACTAAAAGAAGATAAGGAGGACTTTTACAACAAAGACACGTCGATTTTTGTACAGTAGGAAGGACGAATGGACTTAATTAAAAAGTAAAGGTAGGACCATGCATGCAGCCGTGTAGCCGAGTGGTTTTCTTTTGTATTGAATAAGTATAAATTGTGGAACTGCAATGGCAAATTAAAAGCACACGCAGCAGCAGAGGAAATGCGCTCTTTCTCTGAGCCGTTGTAAATTGGTGAAATCAAATATGCACCTTATGATGATGTGTGCGTAAAGAATGCTGATATGAAATATGAAGAGAGAAAAAAACAGTCGTCAATGTGCAAACTTCCAATTTAATGGTGATTTAAGATATATTTATAAATCTGATAAGGTCCTCGCCAAAGTGTGACAGTACAAATGTTGAATCAGAGAGAGACCGCGAGAAATGCTTTTTAATTACCATAATATAAACCAACAGTTAAACAATTAAAAAACTATGACTGTGGATCATTAATGCAGTGTTATAATGAATAAATGAGTGTTTGAATGCACATTAAAAAAAGATTATCTGACTTGTAATGTGTTTTCTGGCTTACTGGTGGAAGGAGAATGCACAGCAGAGGTTATGTAAGTAGTGTATATTCCACTGTTATGCATAATCCCAAATGTTTTATTAACATCAACTCAAAGACAAAACTGCATTAAAAATAAATATGATCATAGTTAATGGCAGAATATCCTGACGTATTTATGTAGTCTGTGTATGACTTTAAGCACAGAGTCTTAATGAATAGATAACGCCAATATTTTTAATTTTTGAATAATAAACTATGTACTAGCAACATCATAACCTTAATGCTTTGCATCCTGTAACCTTTTAAGCATCTATCTTACATGCACTTAATGGTTATGTGTATGCAAAGTGTCGACATTGTAATATTACCAATAGTGCAATATGGATTCACAATGCAGTGGATATATCATCAACGGTCTTCATTAAATGAGCTTCAGGGGGGAAAAAAGGTTCATTTACCCGCTAACAAAACACCTAACAATGCTGCGGAAAGGTTTTTGCTTCGTCCTTGAGTCATAAAACTTAATTAAACTGAACGCTGGACGAACGAGCGGTGGTCATTTACAGAACAAGACAAAAAAAATTGAGATACAAGCTTTTTTTTTTTTTTTTTCTTTTTTTTTACATAAAACTGACAATGAAGAAAGAAAAAAAAATAGCACAAATCATTCCGGAGCTTACTTTTCTCTGCTCATGAATACTGATGTGAACTACAATCCATTTGCAGCCGCACGTTCGCTCAGTCTGCAATTTATGATGCAAGCTGTAACTACCTCATTTGATCCCATCCTTGTTATGCTAATTTCCTCTCACAATGGTAGCAAATCAGTTTGATTTAACTGTGCAAACTGTGTGAGTTGAGGACTGAGTGTGTTGTGTGTGTCTGTGTGTGTGGCATTTGGGAGGAGTGGTTGCTACCATAGTTGTGCCTGTGTGTCTAAGTGAGTTAGCTTACACATGTGTGTGCATGTGTGTGTGTGTCGTACAGGATACAGTTGTCAGAGAAGTGAGAGGTGTTTTTGTGCCAAAGCCAAAGCTCCCAATCTGCATTTTGATGTCATTAGTTTGCCACATCAAGCTGCTTCAGTGGTACTTTAAACCCAGATTGTGTTTTCAAGAGCACTAAACAGAATATGGAATGAAAGGCTTAAAAAAAAGCCTCAAAAAAGACCCTCATCATGAAATCATGAATTATTTTGGATATTGGTTGTTTAGTATTCTACATTCAGGCGAGGATTGTTTTTTCTAAAATCAGTACAGTGAGAATTTGAAAAATAAATATTAGCTTGTTTGCAGTGAGAGTAATCATGCACTCATTTTCATCACACGAACACACACACACACACACACACACAGAAGAACACACAACTTTCGAATGATGGCCACTTGCTGATATAAAGCGAATGCAGAATATTTAGAGAGTAAATACATTCAGGAAAGCTCAGTGTTGGTCCCCGTTTACATGGTTCAGTTTGATCTTTCCTTGGTTCTGTCACACTTGTGCCTCTTCCTCTGTACGTCTTTTAACCTTTTATTACAACATGACACAGCTGGCTGATGGTTTTACTAAAAGTCTCCTCACAGTTTGCCATTTGTAAGAACATCAGGACTTTATTGAAAATGAGTCTGTGCTCTTCTGGTTCAGGTCAAATCCCCTTAGTCCTGCACTAGTCACATCCAGGGATGAATAAACAGACGAAAACACGACACACACATACGCAGACACACAAACCAACATCATAAACTTCAGATATTTGGGAAAAAAGGAGTGAAAACATAAGGTAAGTTGTTGGGGAAGGATATCTGAGTAGCCCGAGGCGACAGTGACCTTTGAACTCCACACCGTGTTTTTCAAAGTTGACCCTGAATGCTCAAATAATTATCCCCAATTCTGTTCTGAAAAATTAGTCTGAGAGAGAAAGGGAAAGAGAGAGAGAGAGTGTGTGTGTGTGTGTGTGTGTGTGTGTGTATGTGTGTATGTGTGTATGTGTGTGTGTGTGTGTGTGTGTGTGTGTTTTATGTTGAAGTCTTTCCTGCTGGGGTCTCTGGAGCAGCAAACTGAGGGAAAACAAACCAAGGAGGCAGACGATGATTGAGTTAGCAGGCAAGTGATAGTTTCTCTCTCTCCGTGTCTGACTGACAGCTGGAAGCCTGGAGCTGAGTCAGGGTGAATATCGCTTTGAATACTTCTCGCCAGTGTTGCCTCATTTTTAGGATTTTGCATCCAGTAATGTTGATTCCAAGACTACCGCACACACATACAGTAACTTAGCGAGCCAACCTCGTATCTAGACGAGATTCTTCTCTTGAAGGGATCAGCAGCTTTCCTTTTTCTCTCCAGCCTCCACAGCCACATGGTGAACTATCACCTTGTCCGTCCATGTGCTTGTCAGGTACCTCCCATCCTGACCTGGTCACTGCTTTCAGCTTTCACCAGACCTGTGGTTTGTGATGCATTAGTCTGTCCTAAGTGCAAGCCCTGCTCTTGCCATCAGCAAGACAAAAGGCCATGTTGCAACTCCTGTCGGGATGAAAGCAGAACATTGAAGTGGACATTCTTTCTGCTCGCTACCGCAGGCGTCAAAAACAACTATAAAACGCCTTATATTGCTTCATTGAAAAAGTGTTACATGTGTCTGACGTCCTAGCATGTTTGGTAAAATATCGAACAGTTGAGGAGGCAGCGGGAGTCCCTTCAGATCAGGACTTCACATACTTGACAGCAAGAGGTGGAGGAGGCATATCACAACTGGATATTCTGGATACTCCAGCCGCCAACTTGGAACTGCTGCGTTAGTGTCAAATTTGTCTTTGTTTTGAAGAAGAAGCTCACCAGGCCTGTTGCCCTAATCACTTTAGATGTCCAACATGTCATCCTCCATCCAAAGGACTGGAAAGATCTGCTAAACACTTTCTCTATACCCTTAATCAAGGAACATCTTTCCAGAGCATCACCATCTGGTACGCTGCAGCCACTGCCAAGCACAAGGGCAGATTTTGTCTCCTTTTGTCCTGGAAGATACGGTACAAGTCAGTCGATCAATCGATCTCTTTATTTTATAATCCACAGAGTATCATTAGTCTGTGTGCGACAACTGGATATTCAGTGTGGCAGTCCAGCCGCCGACCTGGAACTGCTGCGTTATTGTCAAATGTGTCTTTGTTTAGAAGAAGAAGCTCACCAGGCCTGTTGCCCTACTCAATTTAGATGTCACCCAGATCTGTCAAACACTTTATCTGTCCCACAAGAACTAACCTTAATTAAGGAACATCTTTCCAGAGCGTCTCCATCTGGTACGCTGCAGCCACTGCCAAGCACAAGGCCAGATTTTGTCTCCTTTTGATACTAAAGATCTCTTTATTTTATAATCCAAAGAGTATCATTACTTTGTATGCTTTGTGCATATTAATGAAACAATTGTAAATCACAATAACTGTCGGACACACAACCCCTGTGTCCGACAGTGTGTTCACACACTGAAGCACCTCCATGCAAAACGTATGCCAGTTCTAAATCAGGCCCAGTAATCCTGGTCACTTCAGTCTGGACACTTCATGGTACAGTGCCTCAAACAGGAAATGTGTTCTCTCATCTTGAAACTGCAGCTTTAAGGTTTGTGTGCAAATGTTACCCGAAAAGCCCCTTTTTGCTTTCAGATCTAAGAGAGATAAAGGACCACATTGACATGTGACCTGTGAACTTGTGAATGAAGTCAGTATGCTGTTTGAACCGACTTGCCGTGAATCAATATGAATCATGATGTCATAATGTGAAATGAGGTTTTTGCAATTCAAGGTTGAACTAAACACAGCTGCAGCATCAAGAGGGAAAGATCCTGAAAACCATCAAGGAGGAAACATTTGATTTAACAGTTCAGCACGATAGCATTATCTTAAAATCTACTGTGGTTTCTCAGTATCTCTGTCTCTGAGTTTCCTACAACCGAAATCAAACGCCTTTCCTATCCTCCCCTGCTCTCCTTCTCTTTCTCTCTCACTCTGTAAATCAATTTTGGGCTCGAGGCTGCCTTGCCTCGCAGGCATCTCTCTCTTTGAAAGCCTTCCCACCACAACTACCGAGTGCATGTGTGTGTGATAGCGCAGCTGAACAGGAAGCCGAGCCAGATTTCAAACTTCTCTGCAGGATTTTTGGTTCAAACTCAGTCCTGTTGTAGCCAAAACGGCAACTTAAAGACTCAGACACGCACACACATAGAAAGACACACAAACAGCCGTACATCTCACACACCACGGCTTTGAACCACGGGGATGTGAAATTAGGCGTTTTGCTCTCCTGCTACACATGTGTAGGCTTAGCATTAAAGAGACACACGGACAGAAGGAAAGAAAAAGATAAGCAGCGCTTTGAAAGCAGATGCACCTCAAGGCAATGTCCTTCAAAGAGTGTGTTGCACAAAGAAGTTTGATTAAAAAGTCTTTAAGACAGAGACAATTATGGATATATATATATATGTATATGTATATGAGAGGTAATTCAGCCGATTCTCACATTTTGTACTTTCTCTGTCTCACACACACACACACACACACACACACACACACACATGACCTTTCCCGTGTAAGCCTGTCAGTGGAGGTAACTTGACTCAAACAGGAAAGGATCTGTGGAACTTTAATTAAACTGTGATTTGGGAGAAGAAAAAAAAAGTGAACTCTTTCTCTTTTCATTTGCATCTTTTTGCCACAAGTTCATCATAAGAGAGACATTTGCGCATTATCCACTGTCCCCCATCTGTATACTTTCCAGCCTATTTTACGCCTGAAAGAGATCAACGTATATCTTTGCATCTGACTTGTGCGTAATTCATAAACCCTGAGATTATCTGTGCCAACTGTCAATCCTGGCCTGGTCCTCAAAAAAAAAAAAAAAAAAAAAAAAGCCACAACTGTCTCCACCAGGTTAAGTGTGCATGTAGGAAAACTCCTGCCAATGCTCCTCTCAAAGCCGCGCGCTAAACCCTCGGCGCTATTCTGAACCCGCAGCTGTAAACAAATGCACGGAAAAGTTTGCAATAAGCGAGCGTAGGAATGTGCAGCACATAAGCCGGCCGCCGTGGCCACCTGTCCTGCAAGTGATCCCCAGACTTTGCACCCACAATAGAAGACTGCAGCAGAGACCTCACAGTGGGTCATGCGTGGTTAAGCGTCTGATGCTCCATCTCATGTGAAACAGCTCCACCTGTTGACTGACGGCAGCTGGTGAATATATATATATATATATATATATATATATATATATATATATATATACTGTATAATGTGAGCAATGTAACTGTAACTGCTGTAACTGTGACTGTTGTTTGAAGTTGGCTTTTCAAAGAAGACAACGGGATGTTGTGTTTTTTAGAGCGTGCACACACACTCTTGTTGTAAATGTATTCACAAAAGCTGGGAATCTGCTCATCAAATTGTTTTACCCTTGAAAGATAACTGCAGCTGCATTTACCAAGAATAGAAATATTTAAAAAAAATGTCTCGACACACACACACATCATATATTTGCGCACAATAACACTTCCTTTGTCACTCATTCACAACTGTGATGTACAGCAGAAGGTAAACTGTTGCATCTGATGTGTATTCAACTGCAATTCTGCATTTTTAGATTGTTTAATTTGTATTTAGTCTTTAGATAGACTCAAGTCTAGCTTCATATGACAGTGTTGTGTGAGCATTTTGTTCAACACAATGCATTATTGATGAACAACCACTTTGGATGACATAAATATTCCACTGCAATACCCAAGCAAACCCTCTTTTTCAAATCTAACATGATTACCAAGGAGAACAGACGCGGCAAATGATCAAAACTGACAAACTTGACAAAGTGCGAGTGCTTGGATTTTTTATTTTATTTTATTTTTTTACATTTTTAACCTTTATTCCTGTTTGCCACTGGTTTCCCTGAAGAGATGTGTCTGGCAGTGAGACACCAGGATGACTAAAAGCTGCCATAAGACGGAACCAACCATGTGCTTCTGATGATTTCTCATTGAGATTATGAAATGTGAACTTTGAAGTTGTAGCATTAAGTCAAAGCATGACATCATGACATGCTCTGGCAGCCGCCGATGTCAGATGTTCTGCCACAGTGTTTAAAGTCGGTGAGCCCCAGTGGGTGGAAGTGATTTCACAAGATTGCCTGAATATAATGAGCTGATATATCTCTTTGAGTGGAGATAAGATCTTTCCCTTAAAATATCATTCTAATGATAGTTTTTCCCCCTTACAGGATACACAGAGGAGAATTACTGTGAAGTGGAAGGAGCTGGGAAGAGATAAGCTTGTGATTTGTATGTCACAATGCCGCACTGTGAAATATATGTTCATGTATTTTGAACCTGCCAAACTACAGTGATGCTTGTTCTTCAAATATCCGTCTGCGCTAGTGTGACCTGGCCAGCTGGGACTTTATTGCCAATTGACCTTTTGATCCTGGAGACGGCTCTTTAGCAAAGACCTCCCAGACAAGTGGAAGGCATCGAAATCCACTGTTTTTACAGTCTCATGACCTGCTGTGTTGTTAATGTTAAACGCTCACAGATGAGTCTCATGAAGTCATTTTAGCTACTTGGACTACAGATAAGCTACACTGTAAAAAAAAAAAAAAAACACTGTGAAATTGACAGTTATGAACTGGCAGCAATTGACAAGTAACTTACTGTAAAAAAACAAAAACAAAAAAAAAACAGTAGATTATAAGTATTTTCAACAGTACTTTTTGGGTGCGCTGATGTTTTTACAGTATATTCTTTGTTACTGTGATTTTCCCACAGCACTACTGTCTTTTTTATTAAAAATAATAATACAGTAAAGCTTTGACTACTGTAATATTTAAATGAATACACAGTATTTTACTGGACAATAGTTTACAGTAGTTCACTGCTCACAAACAGTAAATTTTACAGGTGTTTTTTTACAGTGTAGTTTTACACTCGTAATGCTCCAATCATTCGTAGGTTTACTTGATAACAAAATATTTGAATATGACTATGTATTAATACACATGCTGTGATGCCTTTTCTCGTATTTTTACATATTTTAAACAAGGAAGAGTTTAGCTAACGCAGTTTAAACAGACCATAAAGCTCGCTATGTCACACATTGCTTCTGTTTTAAAACAAATCGAGGGTCTCCATGGAAAACATGCACTTTGTTAAACACTTCCCATAAGAAGTTAACGGCACCGTGTCCCATATTTCCCATCTTCCCTTACTGACTCATTAGTCCCCCGCCGCTTTATGAAACCTACATGTAAATACTCACAGCTGAGACTTTTAAACCCAACCATATAACTTTCTAAAGTGTCTCCGCTTAAACCTTCTCATGTACGGGGTTGTGTGCGGTATTAAGAAAAAAACTAAATGTGTAGTAAATACCGCATGTAGCCAAAAGCAAGGATGTAGAAAATGGGTTTTGTCAAGAAAACAGCTAAGACGGCCCGGTCTCCCCCGCAGGGTGTCCCACGCTGACGTTCGGGCGGCAGCCGCCTCGTACCGACACACAAGGCACCGTTTAGCGCCTTTACGAGACGCACTGTACACCCATCTGTGTCATTATTAGACGCTTAGAGCAACTGGAGTCGGATTTAAGAGCGAGTTTCCCTTTAGGGGCGGGTGGGATCGGTGATTGGAGCAAACAAAACACGGGACTTTCACTCGGGGAGTCGGCGTTGGTGTCCTGTGTTAGTTAACCTTTGGAAAACAGATTTCCCCATATGAGGGATATTTATGAACGTAATGAAATATCTAATGAACTGATAGTGATGTCAGGTACCATATTAAACAGCTTAGCCCTGAGCTGTAAGACTAACTTATCCATTTCTACATCTCCAAACACACAACTCAACGGAAAAAAAAACAAATGGAGAGATGAAAAGGACCCAATGAGTCCAGAAGTTACAAAAACTGTACCCTGTTTCATAGGACCTTCAGCATGGACATACCACACTAAAAGCCTTCCTCAGCTGAGTGTTTAGCTTGCAGCGATGAAGCTAGAAGCCCAGCTGGTTGTGTACGGCCTGGACCGCGTCCTGGATGTAGATTGTCATGTTCGGAGTCTTATTGGCTGCAGCAGAAAGACGTTGAACAAAACCGACTCTTAAGAAGCTGAACGCATTCCAGCCGTGCAAAAGACAGACTGAAAGGGGCTGAAAGAAAGAAAGAAACTCAAATATTTTGTGAGAGATGTCAACTAGGAATAATACAACACATATAATATGTCAAATCATATGACTGTGGACCAAAAAACAACATAATTAGAAAGCAAGAAAAGCAAAAGAAAGGCTGTGCACAACATGCAAAAATAGACCCAGCTCTCTGAAATTTCAATGAAAACTCCAACAAGAAAAACTGTAAACCACATGTTAATATGCATGACTTGAAGTCTCCTTCCACTTTCTCATACATATAGACACAGGTACATTTTGGGTGTTTTCAGTTCTCCAGATGTTGAATGCAGCCAGGTCCAATGGGACAGACAGGAATGTACAGTTGCTTTTGGTCATACAGTGGGGCCTCTGTGCTGCTCAACGATCCCCAACCCTTTAGTGTTTAGATGGAAATACCTGTCTAAGTATGCGTGTGTGTGTGTGTGAACTGTATGTGCATGATTGCTTGCATGCATACACAAGCAGACAATCCCTCCCTTTCATGTACACACACCAGCACAGACGTGTGCCCTTGCATATGACCCTTTGTGGCCTGTGGAAGGATTAAACCACAGCAGGGTGCTATACGGCTGTCAACCTATCCTCAGTGCCCAGTATGCACATGTGCGGGTACACACACACACACACGCGCATACACACGGTAGTTGTCATCCTGTCCTCCACCTCTGTAACCTCTTCCACGGGGTTGCAGATGTTTCCTGAGAGCAAAGTCGATGGGAACTGAAGCAAGACTCGCACATTGTTGTCAGAATCGGACGGTCCCGTTCACTCCTACAAGCTCCACCGACATCTTTCTGTTTTTGTTTTTTTTTTTAATGAGGGCTATTTTAAAAACTGCCTTTGTGTCTTTACAGTACAACACTCATTGCGTCGCATCGTCTATCCCACGGCGGACACTTGCTTCCTGATGCATCGTCTGAACTCTGTAACCTCCGCTCATTTCAACCCACTCGGCCTCGCACAGGATGACGGTGCCACCTAGAGGAACATTTGCATGCTCTTGATGAATGAGCCTGTGCAGATTAGTTTTCTACAGAGCCGTGTCGCACACAACGCAGCGCTCACGTGTCACATCATGGGATTAATGGACATGCAGAGGCGTTGTCATACTTTTCTGCGTGCTTGCTTCATAGAACACTGCCCCTATGGCGTATTCACTTATACATTTTAATAACACAAAATCAAATGATTTAAAATCCATACGCAAAGTGAAGGCCGGATGCAAAATGTGTAATTATCTGGTTAATCACGAGATTACGTCTTTTATGTTTCTCCCATCGAACACAAACCTCACACTGAGTTACCAAATTAGACGTCAGTCATTAGTCCTAATTTACCTCTTAATTCTAATTAGCAATTCAAGTCTGTCTGTCTCAAATGCATGCGTGGGCCGCCACACACACACACACACACACACACAGACACACACACGCAAACAAACACGCACAAACCCAGAGCTTTCTTCCGTGTTCACTGTCCTCCAGAGATAGGATGACCCTCCTATAGTGTGTAACAATGTGTGTTGGAGCTAACAGCACCTCCGGGGGTTGCTGTTGTGTGTGCGTGCGTGTGCGAGGTTGTGCGCTTGTGTGTCTGTGTGTGTGTGTGTGTGTTTTCATGCATCTCTTGGGGTACCCCAGCTGAAGCCAGCTGTATATCACAGAGATCTCCCATGTGTAGCTTCAAAGTCGCCGCGTGCTCGGTTCAGGCTATTTATGACACAGTCACAGGAAGGACACGTGTGTTTATGGCGAGCTTTGTGTAACAAAACCTGGACGTATATAAAAAAAATACTCACCTTCATACCGCCTCTATGTTCTTCTTTTAAGGATATCACGTCGGTAAGTTTCCTCAGCGAGATTTGGATCTGAAGAGGACCGAAGAGACGTCTCTCCGGCCCTGGACGAGGGGGGGGGGGGGGGGGCTCCACTCGCCTCGTGTCCTTCACACAAGTGAAAACTAAGACGACCGCGCCTTTGAAAACAGGCTCGCCGTTAGAGAATTGGACTTTCTTCATTGTCTTCATGGGCTTTGTTTCTTCAGGTCGGCTTGCAAACTTTTTGGACTTTCATGACTTGGGTGAGATTGAGATGGAAGGAAAAAAAGAGGAGTAAGGACAGAAGTAATCTGTAAATAAACTTCCATGCAGACATTTCCACAAGAACACCTCTCCTTCAGCTTCTGTTTTATTTACATTGTTCTTTTTGTTTCCTTTAACCCGTTGAAAACTGTGGAACCATTTTTGTCTCCAGACCTCTTTCCCCTGTGTTTGAGTCGTCGAAGGAACCCCAAATTAATTACAATGCTTGTGTTTATTGTTTGTATTTGTTCAGCAAAGTCTTGTGGGAAAAAATGTATATCTGCAAAAAAAATCACTTTTTTAAAGATATTTTGATCGTGACTATGAACATCCAGCATGATATGATCCAGATTCCCCATAAAAGCCTCCTGGAGCATCAATAAGACACCTTTTTGGAAAGATTAGGACCTAAAGAATCAGAATCTGCAACAAAAATCACAATAAAACAAAGTTTTGTCCTGTTAGGAAGGAGTTTCAGTCAAGAAAACTGTGTTGTTTGGTTAAAAACTGAATGACAATGCAAGATATACAACTTTTACATATTTGCGAATGTCTTTTGAAGACTTCAAGGATGCACACCGTGTGATTTGCTGAGAAACCGTGATTGTAAAGGTGACTTTTGTTTGTTTACAAGGAAATACTGCAGGGCACCTTTAATGTCAGTGCCAAGAAGGGTTTACTTTAGTTTGGCGGCTGCACAGAATCCTGAATGTTTAGGGTGAACTCACCTTTATAGTCTTTTATCCCAAAAATCCCCAAAAGATTTGCAACAGAAAATAAGTTTCGAGAGGACATGATGCCACCAGATTTGTTTCTCTCCAAACTCTCAAACATCATTTCTCAGAGAGAAGACGCTTTTGATAGCAGGCGGCAAGTGGGATGGAGGGGTTGAAGGATTTTGGATGAGCTGCGAAGGCCGACAATTGTGTCATGTTGGGATGTTGTGCAATGTGCGACTTGCAGTGGTCACTCAGTGGAATATTTGAATGCAAAATATTTCTGTGTTACAAATATATATGGTGGAAATATAAAGAGCCTTGCACTAAACTGCAGAACATTCATTGTTAGAGCATTTGCAAACTCAAAACATCAGACACACTCTACTCTCAAGCTCGCACATTCACTCCCCCTCCCACCCTCTGTCTCTCCTTCTGTCTGTTCCTGTGTGACAGAGTCAGTAACACCACAGCAGGAGGTGAAAGAAGGAGCGCTGGAGGCAGGAAGAGAGGGAGAGAGAGAGAGGTGGAGGGAGGGAGATGGTGCAAAAGTGAAGCACAGAATCATACTTGACACGAGGCGAGAGCGCCGCAGAAACCTCGCAAAACGGGAGAAGGGTCGAATTTTCACTAAATGCTTCTGTGCGTGCGACAGGGTTCGAGTCTCTCCTAATAACTGCGTGCATGTGTGTGTGTCATTGTGCAAATAAGTGTGTGTGTGTGTGTGTGTGTGTGTGTGCACACCGAGCGGGGTGCCAGGCAGCAGCAGCTGGGAAGGCCTTCCTCTGTTCTCCTGTCATCAATAAATGATCAGAGTGGGCCATCTGGAGAGAGGGAACCACCAACCACCAGGACCTGGCACTGAACTAAAGACAGAGAAAAAGAGAGAGAATGTGTGGCTAGATGGAGGAGGACGGAGGAGGAGAAAGCAGGGGGGAGGGAGATGGGGGGGGGAAGAATGGAGTGACTGTAAAAACTACACAGGATGGCAACAAAAGTCATTTTTATGCACCGGTTCATGTAAATGTGAGGGCACAAAGTGAGGATTTTAGGGACTTACAGTGTAAGAAGTGTACAAGGAGACAGAGGGAATGAGAGGAAGACAGGAAATGGAGGGAAGACAGGCAGCGGAGGATGCCGTGAGATGTCAGGAAACGCTGAGGGCGACCTCCTGATGTCGAGCCTGACGGCACGCACACATTTCCTGAGCTAAAATGGAACAAAATATTGAAGACAGTTTGAAGCGTAATGCTGAATTACAATTTGCCCGTGTGTTGTTAAAGTACACGTGAGCCTGTGTAGGGTGAGACATCCACTCAGCTACAAACTAAATGGGCCTGATTTGTGTCTTTTTTACCGGAGCGAATTTCTGGTTTGGAAGTGAATTATCTCCAAATCTTTGCTCTCAATTCAAAAAATTGCTCAAAAAACAAACAAAAAAAAAACGCTTTCAAAAAGGTAAAATTTCCTCTCAAAAAAGAAATTTGCTGTAAAAAAAAAAAAAAAAACTCTCCAAAAAAAATTTTGCTCTCAAAAAAAGAAATTTGCTCTAAAAAATTTTTTTTTATAAAAAATGCTCTCAAAACTAAAATTTCTCTATATATTTTTTATTTTTTGAGAGGATTTTTTTTTTTTTTGAGCAAATTTCTTTTTTTGAGATTTTTTTTTTTTTTTAGAGAACTTTATTTTTTGAAAGCGTTTTTCTTTTTGGGAGCATTTTTTTTTTGGAGAGCAAAAATTTGGAGATAATTTACTTCCAAACTAGAAAATTTGCTCGGGTAAAAAAAAGACACAACTCTACCTTCATACACTACATTCACGATGGATTTTCTTGTTCAAAGCTACAACACGCAATCCAAAGACTCACAGGGACACATTATTTGTCTCACTCGCCTAAACCAAAGAAGGGAATGAGATTCCCAAGTGTATGTATGTAATTTTTATTACCCATATATATATTTCATCCAGTCACTCTATTATTCATTCATTTATACATTCACTTTATTCCCATTTAGGGTCACAGAGAGGCTATTGGCTATCTCGATAGCAGAAGGCAGGGAAACACGTTCATGCAAATTCACACCTGTGGGCAATTTACTGCCCTCCTCCCCCCCCCCCCCCCCCCCTCTCCTCGCATACTCACATTTTAGTTTAATGGTGGGGGGACACCGGAGCACCCCGAAGGAAACCCGCGTTGATATACGACCAGCGCCATGTCAAGTGTAACCCCTGGTGCCTCGTCTGGATCACCTGCAGCCGCGGTATCAACACCTGATATGAGGAAGCCCTTACTGTGTCCAGCAGTTAGCCACCTCCCTTTATTCCCCATCACCCGCCACTGGGCCGCAGTCGACCCTATAGAGATAATAATATGCAAATAGACAAGTGTTTTCCTTTATTTCGACATTACAAAGTCAATTTTGTGCCCAGAATGTAGAACGACGACACTGTTTTGGGGGTTTGGATTGGTTCTCCTTCCCCCGTGAGGCTCGCTCTCTACTTTGTACCCGACAGAAAACGACTCCCAGGGAAAATGAAGGATTGATTCACGGCCCGGAGGAAACGCATCAACCATTGTGCAAACAAAGACCGAGGGGACCTTCAGTCGTCGCGTACAGCAACTCAAATTCAGCTGGCGCCAAAAAAAAAAAAACCCGGCTCCGGGGTCACAGCGGGCCGGTGATCAGCGGCTCGACGGGGCGCCTCGAAAAGAAAAAAAAAACGGCTCGGCCTCTGCTTACTTGAGTGTGTGAACAGTCCGCTGGTAAAAATCCTAGTGAATCGCTCATTTAGTTGGCAGCAGGCAGCACTGATTGAGTATCTGGTGTGCAGTAGTATGCAATTTCAAACACAGCTGAGGGGAGCGCTGCCATGACACCGGCCCGCGGTTAGAGGAGTTATTTCTGCCTTTTGGCAAAGCAGTGTTATAAATTAGCGTGTCAAAAAAAAACTAGCTATGGCGGAGCGTCGCCGCTCATGTTAGCCGTAGCCGCTCGTGCTCGTTAGCTCCAGGGCCGTTAAGCTCGGTTGTAAAAGTTGCGCGGCGTTTACGTTAGCGTTAGCAGGCGGAGCTAACAGGACAATACGTCGGACTGTGCGGCGCCTTTAAGCGCGGACCGCTGTTTATTCAAAGTGTATTAATATTTAACTTCAAGGACACACAAGCAGAGATCCCTTGCTTTAGAAAGATGATTATTTATCAATAATCAGTATCATTCTGCTCCACCAGCAACACTAAAAGCTGTTACACACGTCTAACACACAAGAACCAGGTGGGAAGTCATTTAATGATATGTTTTGACAGTTTCCAGAGATTTCACATTGTATTAGCAGAAATGCTTCGTCTAGTCTCCATAGCAACAGGGGCTTTATTTTGGGGGGCGGGTGGGGGGGGGTGGGGGGGGGGGTGTCTGTAGTTACATGTATGCTGGAAGATGTGATGCATGTTCAGCACAAGGCATCTTTTGCAGTACGTGTAAAAACATACTGACGTGTCTTTCTCACCATTATTTCACGCTACTTTTTGTAGAATAAAATGCAAATTTCCAGAGATGATTTCTGTTAATTAATATAACGTTTAGCTTTTACCAAACCGCATGAAGTGCATTGTATCTGGATGAGGGAAACTTTAAATACATTTTTTAATTGTACCTGAGACTTAATCAAATGTTTCGTGAATAGAACTTAGACTTCTTTTTTATTTTCACCTCGTTTTCATCTTGTCAATCATTTATAAAGCACTTTAAATTGCATTTGATTTGTTTGAAAGGTGGTGTATAAATATAACTCGCTTGATTCATTGAGTTCAAAGACTAAACTATCACATGTGATAATAACTTAGTGCAGCCATGTCATAATTACACATTCATATTCAACCTTTGAAAAAAAACATATCAGTATTTAAATCTGTTCTTGATCTTTTTTCACATCATAAAGACGTTTTTAGCTTATGCATATTACATTATACCATATTGTATATTCTTTTGCTTATTACTGTACTAATATATTCTTATATATGCCCATTTTTTAAATTATTTTTATAAAAGCACATGGCCATGCTTTAATGGTATGATCATATTGAAATGTGTATACTTGTTCCCTACATTGTCATTTAACATAATATTTCTAAAGTGGTCTACCGCTTACCCTGGAGATGAAACATAGAAATTAGGAATTCATATTAAACATCCCCAAGCTATACTTAACAGCGAACCTCTATCTACGTGTCTACGTGCTTGTATGTGTACAAGGATGCCTAATTTAAATATGCACGGTCATTTCAGATTGAATTTGCCTCACCATGTGACTAATTTGTGCTCCAATAAGTCGAATATGCCCCAGGCCATGTAACCTTGCCATTCTTAGATTCTTAATACGCTTTTATAATTCTTAGATGCTAAAACTGTGTGCAATGATTAGCCATTGTAATGAAATTAACCTATTAGAGATCAGTCTGGGAAAGCCAAGAATAGGTGAGCTGCACAGCACGCAACAAGCAATTTGGGATTTCGAGCGGCACAAAATAAACTGACTTGAATTGAACTTAAACAATTTATGACATAAACAAAAGAATAGAGGCATAATGGCTTGCCATTCTTACAAAGTATGATTATTCTTTCTATATTGTTGGATAATTATGTGAAGGCTGTACATTGATTAGCAGCCACCGTCTCTTCCATAAGAACAGCCATTCATTTCAAAAAATTGTAGACTTCTGAACAGCGTCTGTAAAAGCCAGCTCGCGCTGCTGCTATCCCTCCGCTAGCTTTCCCACTGCTAGCTCTCCACTAGCTTCTTGCTAATACCCCAACAACCACCGAAAATAGCGGGTCTAGCTCCGGCTCGGTGCTGCCCGATTCAAGCAGCAGTGACGCGGACAGTAGCAGCAGCAGCGCTAGCTTCCTACAGCGGGGAGCTAGCAGCAGCGCTAGCTTCCTACAGCGGGGAGCTAGCAGCAGCGCTAGCTTGCTACAGCGGGGAGCTAGCAGCAGCGCTAGCTTGCTACAGTGGCTGGTTGGATATGAGGGCTGGTTGGATGTTTTCTTTCACTTACTTATTTAAAAAAATAACTTCCAGATTCACGTAACACGACATACATGTCGTTGAAAGAGCTTAACTAGCTATAACCAACGGCTGTAAGTCAATCACTTTTGCATTCAGGTAGATACAGACACAGATACAGAAACAATAGAGCAGACATTTAATGCACCACAGTTCACTATCTTCTCAAAATCGCTTTTTTCTCAATCAAATACATGGGTACAAAATGGTGTCTCTTCACCAAAGATACAACCTCGCCCTCATTCACACTCTCTCTCTCACATACACACACTCACACACACACACACACATATACAGCACAGTAGTCTGGCACTCGTCCAGGTAGCAGCAACGACATGATGAGTTGTCTTCATCTCTTCGTCTCCCGATTGGGTAATACAAAGACAGACATCTATCCACCGGGGATAAGCTTCACATCAGTTAATCCTCTGTGGCTACTTAACCTTTCATCGCTACTCCGTACTGTGTGGGTGGAACATTGTAAAGCCCTCTCACCTTGTACTCAGGTACAAGAGCCAGGCAGAGACACAGAGGGGGCATCAGTGGAGTAGACAATGCATCTGAGCCTTGGCCGTAATCCTACAAAACATGCGGTATCGTAAATGGGCAAAAGCATACAGAACACTGGTGTAGTCTTTCCAATACGGACGATAATTGTCTTGGCTTAGGACAACTACAACAGAGGAACTTTGGCTGAAGCCTAAAGTATGACCACCACAAAGTGAACGTTATGCTTCATGTGGTGTTTACACAATTGTGGGTTGTTGGTGCCACTTAATGCAAAAGCATTGATGTTCTCACTCTGCCTTTTCCTCATCGTCCAGCTCACTTTGCATTCATCCCTCCTCTCCTATCTTTCTCTCGTAAACACACTTCAGTAACACGGCATATGCACCAGCTAGAGATCCTGCCATAGTGTATCCAGACATAAATACTAGAGGTGGGAATCACCAGCGGTCCCACGATATGAGATTGTCACGATGCTTATATGATATTATCACGATATTGCGATATATTGAGGATTGCAATATATTGCGATTTATTAGCTTTTTTTTCAACGGCAAATTATCCCCAAAGAAAAGCTTTGTCAACAAAAAATAAATTGATTTTACTAATCGTTTACATCTAATAGAGCAGGCGGCTCATCTCTACTGTATGTTTATTAGTGAGTGCATATAGCCTCATTAATATAATTCATTAATCACGTAAACTCAGTGCTTTCCAAACTATTTGCTGCAGCAGTGCCATTTGTAAGGTTTGAGAAACTCTTTTAACAATGTTGTGCTAAAGGTATCATGTCTCCTTTTCCTTTTTTTCCACGGGTGTTTTTTTCCCCTTCTCTCACCTTGCTGGTTGTGATCACTGACAGAAAAGTGCGTTTTGAGTATTCACATGTGCGAGAGCCCACCTGCCGAGCGAGCTGCTGTCGACGGCTTCACACATGCACACAGACGCACATCTTAGGATGCCTGTGATGTAACCTCTACCCCTCCTTGTCAAGGAAAAAGTATTTTATATAAATGTTTATGCAGGACAGAGAGGGTTACCACCACCTCCTGTTTTCCCTTCTCTTTTAGCAGAAAGCGAAATCCAGGACATTTGGAGTAAATCAAACAGCTTTTGATGTTTATTTCGGTACTCTGTGTTCTCAGGGGTGTTTGGAAGACTTTGAAATGGTCTTTGATTTCGATTTTTTAAAGTCTGAATGTGACAATTTGTACAGTGCTTCCATAGATGAAGGCTTAATTTGTAATCGACAGACTTGTCTTTCAGTCAACTTTTATATTTATCAAGGTCACCGAGCGTCGCGCAAGCTTGTGTCTAAAACGGACATCTTTGGCATCCTGAGGCTGCATTTACACCCGATCAGGCTTAGTGGCCACAATTCCAACCCTCCCATTATTTTGAGTTGGGTCGGTGCTTTTTGGGTTGAGATGGTTGCCGTCGCGCAGAGGCCTCGTGGCGGGGAAAAAAAAAACAAGTTGAAACTGAATCAACTTTCGAAACCACACACATGTGGCCAATCATGTCACCAGTCATCCAGAGATGAACAACCCAGCCATGAGGAAACAATAAGACAATAATTGCTGTGCAGTCGCCTTGTGTTTATCGGCCATTAACCCGAGAACTCCAACGTTAGAAACAGTAACACCATCACAAACGTTGGGTATGTTTGACCGGATATTTTGCACCTGATAAAAAAGACTTCTCATCAAAATATATGACGTACTCTTCTTTTATTTTAACCTGTAGAACTTTTTTATAGGCGGGACCCTGAAAAAAGGCTTAAAATCGGTTGAAAAATGTGGGAATCGTCAATGAAACATGATTAAAACATACAAATAATGGAGCTATGAACTTCTACTTTGGGCCACTCATTCCTTGGACATGTGAGCCTTGTCTATCACTAACGTCGGGTATATTTTACCCGAAAACGAGCCAAAAAACAGGGATTAAAGCGGGGAGACATGCCTACTTTGGACAACGGCCGTTACACACAACCGAGACAAAAGCAACACAATGAAAATGACATAACCACAATGGGACGGGTAAAAATATCCCGACGGTAGTGTTTTAGGGTTAAGTGACACTCCCACATTGCCCCACAATCCTGTGCTGCAACGCCAACATTGCTTCAGTAAACGTAGCCTTCCAGTTGCCGACATTGGCCTTCGGTCAACCCGACAACTAGAGGAGCACTCGCAGGCTGCACAACGAGTCCGTCATCCGTTAACACGCACTAAGCCGAAACTCAATGAACACTTCTCTCTATAGTTTGATCATGTCAATCAACTGGAGGTCAATAATGAGGCATTTAACCTCCTGTATAAGGTTACAAAGGTAATGAGAACAACTTTCAAAGACTTCTTTTCACTTGTACTTCTCCTGAATCATCACGCTTTGATCGAACATATTGGCAGTATGGTAGTTAATGCATACGTCAACACTCCTGGACGCAGAATGGTGCACAGCATGTGACCGAGGAGCAGTTATCATCTCCTTTTGTTGCGCACAATGCACATTTCGGGAACACTGATATTAATAAAAACAGAACACTCATCAGCTGGGTCTTGAAAGGATACTGTGTCCCGAGGCTGCCATCGTGTTGGGTTGTATGGAAACTCATAACAGCGGTTGCGTCTTTGTGAGTGGAAATGCTCACAAACATGTCAACAGACGCATGACTTTTACAGACCTTCACTGCCAGAACCGTGAAACCAGGTTAAGAAAATGCAAAGTCAATGATTCTCAAGTCGGAGTGATGCACTTACGACTTACATGCAAGATAAACCACATTTAACGGGTCTGCCACCAAGGCGGCATCCAGTGCAACAAAGCCTCACTCAGGAGAGTATTTGCTTGACACCCCACCATTAATCAAACCATGTATTTATGTATTCACCATATTCTGTTCATCCTCTTCAACAAACACTGGACAATAAACTCACAGTCCTCCACAATTACTCGTGTTTGTTGAAGTTAAGTTTGTGTGGCATTATACTAATTCATGGGATAATTCAGTACATGCATTTTTCTTTAAAGCCGTGGTCTCCGTGATAATCGTTAAAGACATGTGGCCTTTGATGGAAATGAGGCAAAAACCAAGAATAAATAAATGAATAGTAATAAAAAAAACATCCGTCTTTTGCTATGGGCATATTTTTAATAAGTTATCCTTGATTGTGTACAGTATGTCTTTCATTTTCTTGACATTTAGCCAACTGTCTCAAGCTTGATGGGGCATGAAGACGGAGTAACAAGCACAGTAATGTCCCTATCTTTCCTCCCCTCCTCCTCTTCCTCTTTCTTCCTCATTCTTTATTTGCGGCGTTCATTTTCACTGTTAAATGGAATTATGATCAAAGAGTTTGTGGCTGTGTATTGTGTATCCTAACGTTAGTCACACATCAGTGAGTTGAATTTTGATCCGCCTGGAGCGTCGCAGACTAAAAAAAAAGCAAGGCAGACGGAGGGAAGCGGCGAGGAAGTGGAAGCAGAGGAGGGGGAAGTAAAGAAAGCAGGAAAAACAGTAAGCATGGGAAGAGAGCGAAAACAATGTACTCTGGTGCCAGGATCTTTTTCTTTATGCATATCGCTGCCTCTCTCCACCACTTCCCCCCACCTCTCTCTCTCTCTCTCTCTCTCTCTCTCTCTCTCTCTCTCTCTCTCTCTCTCTCTCTCTCTCTCTCTCTCTCTCTCTCCCTTGAAGCTTGTCAGTAAGAGCCTTGGCTGCCACCGAGGGAATTGGAGGTAGAGGATGTGTGTGGAGCAGTGGAGGGAGGGTAACAGACAGAGGGAAAGGGAGATGAAGAGAAAGAGAGAGAGGAAGAGTCACAGGTGGGTTGAATAATGAGGTAATGTAATAATGCTTGTCTTCTCTTTGTGACGACAGCACTGAAAAATATCCCCACACATTGTAAAATGTGCAAATATCCCACTGTCACATGTCAACCTTAAGGAAATCCATATATCCAGTACATCATTTAAAAAAAAAAGGTAACCATTTAACCTTAGATTATGCTCTTTCATAATCACCCAATATTACAGAACTCCCTGTTTATTTTCTTCTCGTAAAGTGGCTCGCCTCCCACACAGCCAGAGACGATGACAAACCACACATCTTTAAATACACAGATGGGGAAACTACAGCTGTTTTTCCATTAAGTGCACTCTTTTAAAGATATTACATTTCTGCGGGGCACTGAGCTGATTCAAATCCACAATTTCTGTGTGCAAATAAAAAATAAAAACAACCCAAAGCGTGGTTGTCTGTAGACCTGACCCACTACTGCTGTACTGAATATGAGAGTTGTTTCTAGACAGGAAAGTCTTTTTTGATCTATTGTCTGTTTAATGATTTATATCTTTATTCTCGACAACTTTCCTCCTCGCTGACGCAGCAGATCCTCTTGTGTGGGACTCAAGAGCTGATACGTTACATCAGAAAACCTTAAAAGCTGTCAACAAGCTCATGCTTAAACAATAAAGGCTCGCTAAAAATAGTAATTTGCGGTACTTGCGATGACTAACGGTGCAATTTTGTTTTCATATCAGACACAACTACAGCAACCGACTCACTGCAGCACGAACACACACGCACACACACACACACGCACACATATATCTTCACCTCTGCTTAACTCACCTTACATCCTCGAGCCCCCAGAGGTTTCATGTTGAACCCCGAGCGAAGTCATTAGTTTGCAGAAGCCTGTAGAGTGTGCATGGATTTGCATGCGTGTGTGTGTGTGTGTGTGTGTGTGTGAATTGATATGGACATAACTACTGAATAGCTGAGTGATGGAGAGATATTCGAGGGGCTGGGGATGAGGAGAGCCGGTGTATACTTGCTTCTGTATGGAGGGGGTTGTTTTCAGTAAATTTATTTGGCTTTTGCTGCTACATCTTCCAAAGACCGTGACCCTCCCCGGGACCGCTCCATCTCTCTTCTCAAGAGGGTCTTGAGGTCGTGGACTGTGGAAGATAATTGAGATCCATAACACAGAAATGCCAAGACACTTACAGCTGTAGTTCGAACACGGCCGACCACACATACCACACGCACAGCAAAGCCAACACCAAAATAACGAGTTCTTCAGACAAAATAGTTCTTTTAATATCCGAGGATGGCTCATATTTAGCAGATCAAGTCAACTAAATGGTACACAATAATGTTTCTGATGTACCAGAAGGCTGTACATATATTTTTTGAGCAGTCCAAGCCATCACACGCTGGCAGACATCTCTCGCCTCATTGAAGCAGTACTGACCGGCCCAACCTTCAGTGACACAACTACAGCACACATGGGATCCACGCGTCGTGTCCTGAGAGAAGAGAGTTCAGGGGTCTTGGCTCCGGGAAAAATAATTGGGTACAGCAGACAGACACGCCATCGCCAGAGCGAGCCGTATAGGACCGGATTCATCCAGGTTGCAGTGAGACAGACGGACATAAACTAGGCAGTTAGTGAGTCCAGTGAGGCCAGAGCAGCACTGACCAGGGCAACCAGGATGTTGACATGTTTCCACTCCCAGAATGCATCAGGGGATGTAGATATATATATATATATATATATATATATATATATATATATATATATATATATATATATATATAGGGTTCTGCTGTGAGACAGAAGGGTTCTGCTGTGAGACAGAGATGTGGAGCTGCTCTGAAGAGGGCTGGTCCTTCAATCGGTGGCCTGTCACTCATTCAATTGTTCACAAAAACCCTGTTAAGAAGAGGCAGCACTTACTGAAACATATGCACGAAAAGATTTAAACTGTTCAATGTTTAATGGCTTGGCTTTGATGGCGTAAAGGGGAGAAAATCTTTCTATCCTGTTGGATGTTAAAAAAATAAAGTAAAGCCCGCTCTTCTGTCCTGAGCAGACATACATATATATATATATATATATATATATACACACACATTTATTAGGCCGGGACACAGGATGACAGTGTCACTAAAATTGGAACTTTTCACAAAAATTGAAATTTCATGCATGTAATGTTTTCCCCAGACATTGGTTTATTTTCATGTCCTGTGCACCAAACCCTTTTTTCCCCTTCCTATTTGAAATATGTATCATTATAAATATATTTGAAACTGGCACTTTAACTATTGCCATTATAAAAAAATTTAAAAAATCGCCAGCCTATTAATATACAGGAGCAAAAGATTAATGGAAGTCATTAGGAGCGTCCTTATTTAGATTCTGTGGCCCAAAGCCAACGTGTGCGGGGCGCACACCAGCCGAGAAGCAGCGGTGAGTGACCCCGAGCTGCCGGATGAGATGCCGGCTAAGATGCCGGATGAGATGCCGGATGAGATGACCTCACCGTGCCGTCACATGCGCCGCTCGCTGGGGGACAGCCGGAGCAGACGAGGTGAGCGAGCCTCGGCTCTCGCTGCCGAGACGGATGCAGTAATTGCCCAACGAACAGAGACAGACTGCGTGACCGCGCTCGACACACTTCTAACGAAGTCCCGTGTCCCACAATGCATCTCTCTTGCACTGTCCTGCGTCGTACTGCTCGGACACAAGGGGAGTGAGCGGTGGGTCAAAACTTGCATTTGATGCCGTGCAGTTAGTCACTATCATGCAAAAAGTCATCAACACAGGTGCATTCATCTCATTTTCACTCATAAAATAATACTTTTTAGATATTTGTAATGTGTCGGCCTTTGCTCAAGATATAAATATAACAGATATTTATGCAAATAATCATGGTCAGCACATGAATTCTCCATCTAGTGCCGTCATTAAGCCTAAATATGAACTGTGAGCAGATCCCTGGAAGATCGATGGAAGATCATTTACAGATTATGTTCAGAGAACACTGGAAGCTCTTATTTTGAAAAGCACGGCCAAATACATAGTAAAGGAGATTTGAGCCCGGTTTGCACATTAGTTCACACAAGTGTGTGTTTTCTCTCGCGTGTTTGCGCGTGTGTAGTGCAGTGTAGTGTATATGTGTTATTGGCCCCAGGGAGTCCGACTCAGACCAAATTACCTGTCAGGGGGTTGACATCACCTCCCCCCCAGCCCAGCAAACACAGAGGACAACTGGGCCCTGCTCCAAGGCTCCTGCGATCTGTCAGCTCCACTAGCCTCTCCTCCGTCCTCCCTCCATCTATCTGAATGTGTGTTACTTCTTCTTTCTTCCCCTTCTTCTTGCGTTCCCTTCTTTTCTGTGATAGTGTGAGGTCAGTAGAGTCAGGCCAGCCTCTCGACAACAACATAAAAAAAAGATGCCCAATGTCTCCCTCTGGTGCTGGTTATTATTGCAGCCTGATGACACACACACACACACACACACACTAAACGCACACACACACACACATGTTAGACATATAAATGCTGGTGTCTCTTTCTGTCACACACACCTGGAGGTAGACGTGTCAGTGGTCTTTGTATCCCCGGGTCCGAAGGCCCCTGGCTGTCTCTCATCACGCCGCTATCACACCGCCTGTGAATGGATGCCCCCGACACCCGGAGACTCTTTCATACGCTGAGACGCGCCACAAATTGCCCCCCAAACACACACACACGCACAGACACAGACAGACACGCACACACACCAACACACACACACACATAATTGAAAATGAATGTCACCCATAAGTATAATATTCACACAGATATCCACAGTAATATCCACTCTCTCTCTCTCTCTCTCTCTCTTTTTCTCTCTCTCTCTCACACACACACACGCACACACACACACAAGCGCACACTGTATGACCCCCCCCCCCCCCTTCTCAAATTCACCAGAGAGTGAGAAAACGTCTGATTGGGCTGCACTTGTCAAAACAGCAGTAGGAGACGTGGAATGAAGCTGAATGTTCTCGAGACTGTTTTCTCAAGGTCACCAATATTTCAACGAGACGTCCTGCAGGGAAAAGACCGACTACTGACTGAGCACAGACACGATGTGAGATGTATAATGCATTTTTAACACTATGGGCCAAAAGCTGGATACAACTGCTTGTAGGCAACAATGTTTTTGCAGCTCTGGAGTTTCATGTTTTCATCCTCACCACGAAAACTACACTGTAAAAAAAAACATCCACTGGATTAACGGTTGGTGTGAAGTCAATCATACAAGATGGGATTTGTTTTTAGTATAGTAGCATGTATTTCTGTGTTTTTTTACTTTGAAACTACCACTCGTGCCAATCGTTGGCGTTTTACGAGACCCTCCTCGAGGCCCAATGGCCTGAGATACATTCACACTTTTGAGATTCTTTAAAATATAGTTACGCCATTACATATTTCACGTGAGGAGATGATATTTTTGCTGATCACTGAAAGTAGAAAAGGTTTGTAGAGGTAAAAACAGAAGCAAAAGAGTGTCGTTGTACTACAAAGCGACCTGTCCATGGTGCAGCGCCCAAAAGATAAGTGTAAAAGAAATGCATCAAGGTTCGTTAGAGCATTTTTATTGATCTTACAGGAAGGAGAATAATAAAGCATCTGCTAATACTTTATCTCTTTCACTTAATCAAACTTGTCCACGAACGAAAAACACGTCTGGAAAAAGTTGCAACATGTGAAACTCACGTGAAACCACCTTAAAAAAAGACGGCGATACTTTTCACGGCAACAGACCAGAGGATAACAAACACCTATAAGCCTAATGGGGGATTTTTTTCTTTTTTTCTCGCAACACCACTGATATTGCCTGATAAATCAACTCCTGCATGCACACAGAAATGCATCATCTGATTTATCCAACCACCGTGAAAGACTGAAATTGCTTTTTTTTCCCCTCTCCTCTTCCCTGTGTGACAACACTCCCGCTCCGCGTTGAAGGGCTTCTTTTAAGACCTCCGGAGCTTCAACCACTTTTTCCATGTGTCAGGATTTTCTATTCATTTGCAGTCCGCGCATGTAAAACCAGCACCTCCATGCAAACGCTCCCGCGTGTACAAGACGACGTAAACCCATTTTCGGTCAGGAGGACGGCCGGACTTAAAGTTATTTAGTGACGCTGTCAGCCGATTTATTCCTACTCGGGTCCAATTTACATGGAGCTTTCTCTGTCTTGAGCCACGCGGCTTCCTCGTGGAGATTGAATGTGTGCGGTGGAAGATCCGTCCTTTTTAAAAGCAGACTGGAGTTTCGGCATTGAGTCGGAGATTGACTAGCTGTCACCAGATATTGATTTCCTCTCGCCTACTTAGTTCATAGCAATAAGCCGAGGGTAAATCCCACGAGGTACCTCGCAGGTCCTGCGTGGACGGCAGCCTGCAATTCACTAATGGAGTGTGTTGCTCTTATTTTTTATCCCGTGATGTAAAATCCATGTTACTAGGTAACTTTGAAACATTGTCCCGGCACTTTAAAAGAAAAAACTCCAAACACAATGTTTCAGCTTCATATCGACATCCTTGAACGTTAAATTGGGGTTGAAACTAAGTGAGAAAAATGTACATCAGCTGTTTGTTTTTTTTCACACAAAGAAGCGATACGGCCCAAAAGCGGATCATTCACGAACAATCAAAAGGTTTGCTATTAAAATGCCGTCTAGAAGAAGAAGAAGAAGAAGAAACGAGACGTACAAGTTCCTGAATTATGATGTTGTGGCATTCATCAGCTGATTAGTGATGATGATCGTTAGGATCGCGGTGCTTAATCAGCTCGCTGAAAGAATAATGAGAGGGCGCTTGTTAGAAAGCCAAACACCTGCAAGGGCAGACGCCCTGTTTCCGTGTGTGTGTGTGTGTGTGTGTGTGTGTGTGTGTGTGCATGGTTGGACGTGGTCCAACAGGAGTACTAATACCTGCACTCGTTGCCATTCTAATAAGGGAATCTGGCACAGACATCGCTGCTCATCACCCACAGCAGAATTTAACACACATCTCTGCGGCGTCCATTGCTTCTTTTTCTCTCCAGCTTTTTTTTCTATCTTTTACTTTGATTTGTATAATCCTCACAGTAGAAGTTTCTCCAGGTTACCAAAAAAAAACAGAAAACAGAACAGAACAGAACAATAAATGGGCAAGAAAGGATCGCCATAACTCAACTCTGTGTATCTAACGTAAACATTTTGTTCTAAATGAGACTTTTTTTTATTGAACGCATACATAAAGCTGTCACACATGCATAAATGCATTTGAATTCTGCATCCCACTGCAGTTAACCTTTAAGAAACTTGCAATATTACATTTTTCCCTGATATTTCCTTCATCCACGTCAACATAAATGAAGCTTGGACAAACAATACTTTCAGTTTTAACGCACCACAAACTGCACCCTCTAAAAAAACACACAGAAAGACACAGATAGCAAACTAGCTTGTATTCACTCTTGCAGCAGCTCTGCAGGAAGGCAATATTTTGTCCTGCCAGTGTGAGGCCAGATAACTAATAGATGCTACATCCAGTACTGTGTGTGTGTGCGTGTGTGTGTGTGTGCACAATAAGTGAGTGTAACACGCGAGCGCAGTGGATGGTGATTTGTGTGTTTGTGTTGTGGGCGAGGTAGTTATGTATGCAGGACTCCTATAAGTCAGATCACATCGATGTCTCACACCCTCCAGATCTCTTCGGCCTATAAGCTGAGTCGTCTTTATCTACGGCGACCAGCGGCGGCCCGCGTGTTCAATGCCCGAGGAGACACACACACACACACACACACACACACACACACACAACCAGCTCTTCACTTACAATCACATCTTGGAAACTGGGAATTCCCAATATTTGCCAGCCTAGTTAGCATTTCATGGTGCGTTATTGTTGTTGTGGTGGTTTATTTTATTGAAAAAAAACAACATAGAAATTAATTTAGTTTGGGTATAAAAACAACCCCTAAGCTCCACTTTAACGACTTCCTCTGTTTTCTCCACCGTCGGTCAGTGGATTGGAGCGTTGTTGGCACATAGTTTCCTAAGGAAAACCCCTTTTCTGCATTGTTTCCCAGTGAATGTCACACCGGATTAGGGGCAGAGCAGAGGGACGGCGGAGGGTGAAGGGGTGCGCTTGACGTGCATCGCGGGTCGGGTCGGGGGGGTTGGGGGGGTGGGGGGGGCGGACCCCCTGCCGGGTGGCCTCGGCTGTCGAAACCTTTAATTATAGCTTCATTGACAAGGTTGCAGATGGTCCAGCTGAAGAGGGATTAAAGACACAGGACAGCACACGTCCTCCAAAAATATCTCTCCATCCTTTTCTGCTTGCGTCTTTCTCCCCCCCCCCCCCCCCCCCCATCCCCCGCCACATGTCCTTTATCCTTCAATACATGTGGCCCTTTGCAAACAAGCATTCTGCAGAAAATTACAGGTCAACATGTGATTTTTTTTTATGCAGAGTTAAGTATTTGTGGTTGCGTTCAACACTGATGTCATGTTTTTGCATTCCATCTCATCCTTATCCGACATAAATGGAAATAAGGGTTTGAAAAGCGTATTCTGCATGAATTGAACATCCTATAGTAATACAAAACCTTTCCCCCCCGTCATTCACACAAACACAAGTTGTGCTTTTTCTCTCCTCCGTGGGATGGACGATCGAAGAAAAAGCTCTCGGTAATTGACGTCATTACCGCGCGTCACCTGTCACTGCCTCGCTAAATGCACGGGGACGGAGATTCACCTAAATGGCAGCGAAAGGAAAGAGTGCGGCTCAGGAAAAGGTGAAACTACACAATGGAGTGCTCTTAGGTAATGGCATGCATTTGTACCTTTAGAGCCACACACACACACACACACACACACACACACAGACGTGCGAGTAAAAGGACGGAGAAAGAATGAAGTACAGCAGGCGATAAAAGGACGAAGATAAAGACGCGGGACAGAAAGATAGAGAGGAAATGCTAATGAGAGAGAGAGCAATCATTTATTCAAGTGATTGCATAGATGAGGGATAATTTATTATAAATGTGTGCCGAGCTTCCTTTGACTTAGATGCATTAGCTTTGCCCCACAACTGTTCCTCAATAGATCTCAAGAATCGCAATTTGCGTCCCCCAGTATCATGCAAATGACTGACTGTTGGCCGGCTCCTCGTTCATAGATTGCGATCCCTCGCCAAACTATTGTCCCATAATGGATGACTCATTCCCTCCAGTGAGGTTCCTACTGTTTACAACTCAACCCGTTTAAACTGTGGAACCAGTTTTGTCTCCAGGCCTCCTTTTTCCCTGTGTTTGAGTCCTCATAGGAATCCCAGATGAATTAAAATACCTGTGTTTATTGTATGTATTTGTTCAGTAAAGTCTTGGGAATAAAATGTATATCTGTAAAAAAAAAAATCACTTTTAAAAAGATGTTTTGATTGTAACTGTGAACATCCAGCATGATATGAACCAGATTACACCAAAAAGCCTCCTGGAGCGTCAATAAGACACCTTTTTGGAAAGATTAGGACCAAAAGAATCAGAATCTGCAACAAAAATCATAATAAAACAAAGTCTTGGTCTGTTAGGAAGGAGTTTCAGTCAAAAAAACGTGTCGTTTGGTTCAAAAATGAAAAAAAAAAGACGTATTTTATGCCAAAAGATTGTCTGAATGGGGCATGCTGGGACTGAAAATTGGCGCGGGAGGATTTTCGCGCACGGTTTCCAAAAGGTTAAACCTCAGAGGGAGGAGAGGGAACAAAGCCAGATGAAATGTATTGACAAGAATGATAAAAACCTTCATTAATCAAGGATTTCCAAACTTTTCCCCATCCATGTTTCATAATAATAATGTCGGCGATACTAAAAGTACCGTTCGATTTACAGACTGTGGGAGCAAAGGCATTGTCAGAACGTCACTTATCATCTGCGCATAATGGACATCTCTGAGTAATAAACACAGCATTCACTCAACACAAATGAATTTGTGAAGCAGTTTATGAAATGATGCATCCAAGCAAATTGAATTATACCATCTGTGGTTTATGTGGTTTTAAGCCTCGAGGGACAGCTTAGATTGCTGTTGACATGTAGCCATTACGCTAGCTACAGTATGTCTGTATCGCTTTGTGTTCAAAACATCGAAATGCATTCACACGTGCACATACAAGTCTGGCTTTATATATCAAGCATGTAGGATGTGTTTCCATTGGTGGAACGTCACAAACAGCCACAGATTGGTCGTCAAATTGGATAAAAATTGGCCGTATGTGTGTGTGTGTGCCAATACATTTATGACGTTGAGATACACAGAAAAACAGTAAACTTGCATTGTGTCTTTCCTCCCGAAACGATGCCGTGTGCTTTACGTATGTGCGTCGGGCCCCGGCGCCAAAGGACGGTGTCGTCCCACATATTTGCAGAATCTCCCCGGATTAAACAAGGCGACGCCCACAATCCAGGAAAGGGTCCAAAGCAGAAATCAAAGCTGCCCCTCTGAATAAATATCATCTTGCCGTCTGACGCACATCCCTCCAAGATAACCTGAGCGCAGCTGCTCGACACACACACACACACACACGCACGCGAAAAAATAAAGTTGTTGCCACACACACACACACACACACACACACACACACGCATGCATGGATGTGGATCCAAGCTGGGTGGAAAAAAGAAAAAAAATCAGCTTTGGACATGACAGGAATGCAGGCAGACAGCCATGTGTAAAAATGCCTATCCATCCATCCATCCATTCACCCATCCACTTATCCAACCATCCATTTGTTCATCCGTCCATCTGTCTGCCAATTCGTTTATCGGTCCATCGATCCCCCCCCCCATCCATCTGTCTGCTCATCCATCCATCAAACGTGGTTTAAGAATTAAGGTCTGAGGCAGCGGCTCCAACATAGACGCCCGGCTCTGTCGGAGGGTTTGGTGGCACGATCCAAGAGAAAAAAGGTGAATTCGTTAAAGGGGAATATATCGACAATTCAGAAGTGACTGGCGTGTCTTAATTGCTGTAATGACTGACACTGGCTTGCTTTGTTGATTCCACATTGTTCCTATTGGATAGTTTCAGATGGTGTGTCTTAGTCATGAGCAGAGTGAAAGAAAGAGGAAGGGAAGGAGAATACATAGCTAAATCCTTTCTGGGCTATGTTAGGAGCCAGGGTTACTGGACCGATGCCCCTCCAGTGTTTATTATAGTGGCAGTTTCCAAACACAATTGAGTAATTCATTGGCTTGGTTTGACTGCTGACGTAATTATGAAAACATTATCTTTTGGCCACAAACAGCCAGTGGATGAGTTGTCTGAAAGCCAGTACACGGCTATTTGAGGTAATAGCCGGCACAGGCTGCACGCAACCAATCACACTGATTCAAGACAATTACAAAGGGACTCCTCTAGCTCTGATTTTCATTGGAACTGTGGTCCTGGTCCTGGTCCTGGTCCTGGTCTCTGGACGTCCATACAAAGATAACACCGCCACATGTTTTAGCCCAAGAGGTCACACTTCTCCCCTCAGCTCATCTTCTGTCCTTTGCCAGTTTACTTTGCCGTACACAGTGAACTTGTTGTCTATTCGTTTGTCGTATAATCCGTTGGGAACACAACTGTGATTTGATTTTTGATTTCATACCATTTTCCAGCGGCGCCGAATCGAAACACCGCAGACCAACACACCAACACTGCAACAGATATGTGCCTTGATGGAACATTATCGTCCCAGCTGATTTATTAGGTCTCCTGTTAAGATAACAAACAGCTCCCGTGGGGTCGCAGCCCAAACATCAGGTATTCTCCCAGGTAACCGAGCGGCTGCGAGCTGATGCATCTACTGTCAGCGTTGAATGTATTTCTTTCATCGATATTAATAATTACTGCGTTGAAGAAGCAAATGTGTCAAGGTTTATTAAATAGAAAATTTTACACATTTTTATTTACTCATGTAATAAACGTGTAATATTGTACTGTAAAAACTTTAAATAATAATAATATGAATTAAAATTATATATATATATTTTTTTTTTTATATATTTTTTTTTTATTTGTATTTTTTTATATATATATTTTTTGAGGACGGATCAATTCAATTACCGAATAATTTACATAATAAATAAAAATAATGATATATATAGAATATATTTTTTATTTCTATATTTTTTAAGAAATAATAATAATATTAATAAAATAAATAATACTACTAAATAATATATTTATATATATATAATTTTGTAAATCATTGTTATTATTTTGTATTTTTTAAGAAAAAAAGTTTTTACAGTAAACTATTACATGTTTGGTTTAGAATTTCAATTCCCTAATAATGGACTATGATTTAGAGGAGAACGACAGTTTGGGCTGAATCCTGAAGCGTCTTGAGAAGCTCGTTTGTTTAAAAGCAAAGCGAGCGGACGCAGCCGTCCGTCCCACTCGGTTGACTCTGTGTGTCACATCTTTTTGATTACAGTGTTTGGCTCAATTTTATTTTCATGTGACCTCCCTAATTCAGCGCGCGGCATGTTAACAGTTTCAGACATTTTAACTGAGATGAACTACGCTTTGCTGCTGACACCATTCAGAGACAGACCAGCATTAGCACCCTGACAGGAGCCATTAAGAATCCGACATGTACACACACACACACACACACACACACACACACACACATGGAATATATGTGCAAAATCAGTGTGTCAATGTGTCTGCAATAAACCATTTGTGCACTTCAACATCTTGTAAACTCATGCGCACACCTCACATACATACACACAACTAACCTGTCCACAACCAAGGTCAGGCCGCTGCAATATAGATGAGCATATTTGATCAAACTAGGAGAGGTTATGCAAATAGGATTCACGCAATTAAACCAAATTCATGCATAATAGATAAAGCCTCTGCACTGGTCTGCCTGTGTGTGTGTGTGTGTGTGTGTGTGTGTGTGTGTCTGAAGGTCTGCCTGCTTGTCGTTGTGTTTCTCTGGAGCAAAAAGGGGCGTGACCACTCGCTCCAAGTTTGGTATTGACATGTCGGATGAATCGTTTGCAAAAAGGCGTTTCTTTCTCCTGCGAGTAGATTCCAAATCAAACAGATGAAAACAGACTAAAGTACAGACTTTAACAGACTAAATATGCATTTCATTTAAACATTTAAACATTCTTCTTTGGTTGAAGGCTCACATGAAGTGTGTTTAACTTCATGTGAGTGGGAAATACATTTTAATCCACTGAATAAAGTAAATAAGTATATTTTTCCTCTCCAGGTGCTTTACATTCCCCTCATGCATTGGTCAAATATCATGAGGGTACTCATATGACGAGTCTTTAAAGTTATTTACTCATCAATTGGTTTTAGATTATGTGCATTCATTTATTTAGTAAAGTGAGTTTGTGTTCAGGTGAAATTTGGATGGAAATACTGTTGTAATATTGCACATAAATAAAGATATTACAGTACACAATGCCAGACACCACGGACATATTTCCAGTGGATATAAAAGATGTTTCAGCCGTTACGTTGGAGCAGACGGTTGTATCTGTCTGGCTGCAGGACGCTCGCTTAAAGAGCCCACCATTCCCTGACTGCCTGTCTATCCCCCCTGTAATTATGCTTATCCTCTTTTGGGGTGACCCCCCCCCCCTCTCTCCCCCCTCCCCTCCCTCTCTCTCCCCATTTGCCCCTTAAATCTTTATGGATCCTGAGGCGGTTGTCATGGAAACAAGAAGTGCGCCAGGCACATGGTCCCCCACATCCCCTTTGAATGCAATTAATATGCAGCTTGATTCATCCCTCTTTCTGAGGACGGGTGGAGGGAGGGGTTGATGGGAGGAAAGGGAGGAATGGAGGGAGGGAGAGTGGGTGGGGGTCTTGTAATTGGGGTAAGAAAAAAAGAGGGAGGGATGGAGGGACATTAAATTAGGATATTTTTAAAATGCATTTTAAATTTAGGATGTGAGGCCGGTTAGAGGATGGATGGACGGATGGATGGACGGATGGGTGAGGATGAAAGAAGATACGGAAGTGGAATGAGATGATTTAAAATCAATCTTTCGCTCGCCGCAAAAAAAAAAATGTTTGTCCCCTTTTCATCTCAGGATTGTGACAACGGTGACAATGTGAGGACGGGGCGGGGTCGGTGGGGATGAGAAGGGACCAAGAAAGGAATTATACGCGTCGTCAGCTGTTCTACAGAAATATCACTTTATATCTTCGGCTTACACATTTGAAATAACTGATCCCCTGCAAAAATTTCAATTTCAGTTTTTCCGAGGAGACAAAAAAATGAAATAATGTTCTTTGCTGCATCATCTCGGGCGTACGGGTAATGAAACCTTGAATTTGTTTGGTGTGTACAGTCTGTAAATATTTCAATTTCCTGTCCATCTATGTATCTCCTCTTGTGTCTCATCCTGTATATTCATCAACTATAACAGCACACATTATCTTCCCTCATTAGACACAACGTGAGAGTCCTTCAGCTGCAGCAGAGGGCTTGATCCTACAAGGGGCCACGACACCGAGAGAAGGAAGCAAGAGGAAGAAGGAGACGAAGGGGACATAAGGAGGAGTGAGAATTAGGGGAAAGGGAGAGAGAGAGGAGGGGTGGGGGTAGAAGAATAGATGCAGAGGGAGAGAGAGAGAGAGAGAGAGAGAGAGAGAGAGAGAGAGAGAGAGAGAGAGAGAGAGAGAGAGAGAGAGAGAGACAGGTGACAGCCACACAGAAGCAGTCGGGTGGAAAGAGCCAAATGCTGGAGCCAATTAATTCCCTCCACATGTTTTGAGACAAAAGCCTGTGCACTTGACCCTCCTGTGAGCCGAGGTAAGAGAGGGAGGGGGGAGGGAGGGAGGGGGGAGGAGGAGGTGACAAACTGAAGAAGGAGTAAGAGGATCAAGGGGCTAGAAGAGAATGATGGAAGAGGGAGAAAAAACAAATGGAGGGAGTAAAGAAAAAAAGCGGCAGTGAGCAGGGGGGTGACAGTAGGTGAGGGAGAAAATATGAAGATAGAGGTCCATATGAAGAGCATAGGGAGAGAAGGAGAGCAAGAGATAAAGGGAGGGAATCAGATCGCTGTGCCAATATTTAGGGAAGGTCTCTGGCCTCTGTTTTTTTGCACCTTTTCGCTTGGTGCTGAATTTGGTCGAGGCGTCCCTCGACGGGATGTGCTATTAGGGGACCGTGAGTGCATAACAGCTGCACGTCGCACTGTGGCTCAGACAAGTTGAAAAGGTGTTCGTATCGCCGGATTGGACATGATATTTTCTGGCGAGTAGCCTCTCCAAGCCCCCCCAAAAAAACTCAGCTATCGTGTGTGTTTTAACAGGGAGTACACTCTGAATACTACTCCCGATACTCTCCTCCAATGACAAGGATTCATTCGGCCACTGAACACTTGCATCAGGGCATCTTAACGGCACATGCCGACCCCAATACCCAAAATACAAGGCCGCACACGTCTCTGTCTGCCATCCTACACCCTATTCATCAGGTTGTGTAGGAGTGACAGGGACCACTTGGTATAGAGAGCTCTGCCTGTGTTCATAGAACAAGGGTTATTATGGAGTAACCTCCATTCTGCCCTCTACTGGACCACGTTGACCCAACGACACTGAGGATGGTGCTCCAGCCAGCACAGGTGGTACCCAAGTGAGAGCAGATCCATGGCCTAAAGTAGACAACAGATTTAACACAGATTTTCCCTTGGCTTTCCCTCTTTCCTGCACGGGGTGTCGGACAAAAAAACCATCCAACTCTACAACCCTTCTACTGAAAGAAACTCCTGAAGAACCGCTGACAAAGCAGCGAGCAGCTGGGCCGCGCCGACACGTCGGCTAGTTCACACACTTTTAGCGGAGGTCAGTGAAAGCAGAGAAGCTGTCTTGATTGACAGCCGCTTCAGTAAGCAGCACTCCGGGGAATCAAAGGGAACCCAAGGCCACGAGCACCGATCGCAGCTCCCACCGCGGGGGGGAGGCAACCAAGAACTGATTAACGGCAGCGCGAGTCTCCAAAACACTCGCTGGCTGGAAAAAATGTATTCCAGTTAATTTAATTTCAACGTTATTTGTCCGGGATTAATCCCATTGAGAATTTAAATCTCTTTAATGAGCAGTTCTTGGTCAAGATCATCTGTTTACACCTCAACAGAGGCATGAGAGTGTCCTCTATCCACTAGGGGTGGCAATCAGCAGAGGTCCCACAATGCGATATTATCACGCTACTGCGATATATTGAGTATTGCGATATATTGCGATTTATTTGCTTTTTTTTTAACCGTAAATTGTCCCCAAAGGAAAGCTTTGTCAACAAAAGGACCAAAAACATTTCAAATTGATTAAATAAAAGATCAATACTTGGCTTCCTTGGCAAAATATCGCGATACTGTGCTGTATCGAGTTTTTTCCCCCGCCCATACTATCCACCAAACACTCCCAAAAGGGTGTTGGGCAATGGTGGATCCCGCTTTAACGTCTTGATGGACTGCACAACCCAATAGAGACGGTCCACCACTCCATAGCCCGACCCTCTCAGGAGTCGGGCCTGAAGTAGTCGCAAGCCTCCGCGCTGCATTATTCTCCGAAACGCCAGAGGGCGTACAAGCAAAACGGACTGTGAGGAATCAAAAAGGACAACAAGTGTAACCCGCAGACTGTAGAGTGTAACCGGCGAAAAAGCCGTACATCTCCGCAAGGCCGAGGAGGGATCGTAAGGATCCGTAAGCTCATAGCTCATTTCCATGTGTAGTGGGGAATGCTCCCCTGGAGAATGAAGCGTGTCCTCAGGCTGGCTCCGCCCCCAATCAGTGCCAGCATATAAAAGGCCCCTGTTGTCATGGCCTCATTCCTATTTGACCCCTGGCTCGACCCTGCGGGGGCTCGTGGTGGTTTTCATGCTTCAGATATGTATTGAATGTGATCACTTAGCATTTCGACCATCAGGAAATACGTTTATGTTCTCTGAGTAATTGCTTTTAGACATTTCTTCATTGTCCTGCCGTCTGACCACTTATGTTGGTACCATATGTGAAGTGGTAAGTAGTTTGCAGCATGGTTAGCCCTCCTTGTTTATCGCCGCGTAGGTTCAGCTGCTGCCTTTTTTGTTGCCTCCATTTTGCCTGTTTTGCGTCGATGTTTTTGCTGTTTATTAGTCTTGATTATTCCCGTTGATTCCTTTCAACTCTAAAACCTGTAACTAACCTGTGTGTCTTAACAATTCCAACCAATATCTTAGGGGTCGTTAAGCTTATATTTCCTGGGGAGTAATTGTTGTTGGTTCCCTTTCATTTCCCCCCTAAGGCCTCGCCACGCATGGACTCATTTATTGCCATTGTAAAGAAAAAGGTCATGTAGTGCATGCATTACAAAGACACCAAGGTTGAATATCTTGTAAACGATTTGTTTTTGCCGGAAAAAATGTATACTCAAATGAAGAGTTTTAAGACCATTTGTTTCTAAAGCATTTAAAAGCAAATTGACCTTTTGTTTAATCCCTAAACATGTAAATGGTGCACGGCCAAGCGACGCGACCACCACGCGCGCAGGCTTCACTGTGCATTAATGTATCATTGCTGTAAATAATTACCACGTGCACATTAAAAAGGTTACTTCCCACAACAGCGAAAACAAGAAGAGAACATTAGATCACGCCTAATGTGAGCGTTGACTCAACATTACATGAGAAAAGTTTGCCCAGATTGCCTTACTTCTTTATGTTGCGTCATATTTTGAACTACAATTTTGTGTTTCCCACATGAATAAAATCATTTCCACCATGAATTGATGCAGAAAAAAAAAAAACCTGAATATGGTTGCAGAAAATTTCACCAGAATACTTGGAATGAAGTGAATGAAAATGACATTTTCTGGTGGAAGACTACCAGAACCCTGCTCAATATGTGTCGCCCCAAATGTCGACATGAAACAAGCCCTCGGCCAGTAGCGCAGCAATTTAAAAAGAAGAAGAAGAAAAAAAGGTAACAAGCTGGTTTGGCAACGTTGAAATGATGAAAATTGAACCAGCGTAATGCAAAGCAATGCAAGCTGAATCTTACAGCTCTAAGAAGCTATTGTGATAGCAGTTATTTGATCTTATTTGTTGAATCTGGAAGAGTTTTTTCTGTTGAAAGGCAGGAGGTCACCCTGTGCTCAATCCAGCGCTACAATGTTGCACCGAGTGTTATCTCTGAACCTCCCAAGGTCGACCGCATGAGTTGATTTGAGCCATCGCGCGAATGCAAAGCAAGCACTATGCTGACGAGGCATGGAGGGACAATCGTAATCCGAGCACAAGTTCAACAGGCAGCGCTGCGTTCTGCCACATTTTTGGGGCATGATCACTTTCACCGCTTTCTTTTAGAGGAGGAGCATCTACGCTCAGAAGTGCGATCGTTCTTATCACTTTGTGTTCAGTAATGTTCTACAGGATGCAGGAAGACATACCAGATGTGAAAAACCTGAAGGTAGAAAGGTATTCAATAGGGGCGGAGGAAAAAATCAATACAGAATAGTATCGCGATATTTTGCCTTGCGATATTGTATCGATACACGGAAGTGAAGTATCGATCTTTTATTTAATCAATTCGAAACACTTTTGGTCCTAGAATAGTAAAATCAATGTATGTTTTGTTGACAAAGCTTTCCTTTGGGGACAATTCACAGTTTTAAAAAAAGCTAATAAATCGCAATATTTCGCAGTATCGTGATAATATCGTATTAGGACTTAAGTATCGTGATGATATTGTATCGTGGGAACTCTGGTGATTCCCACCCTTAGTATTCAAGTAAATGTAGGGAGTAGTACTACCTTTAAAAGTGCAAGTACTTCAGTCAGCTGAGCCGCTGAGCTTTACTGCTTGTGGACAAGAGGAAGCATGCAGTATTGCTATTCAGATATTCTGCAATGAAAGACAAGTAACAAGTAAACCAACTTAAAAAATAAGGGAAAAATGATCTCCGTGAACCTGATGGCAGAGGATTGACGGACAACTCTTCAGTTTTATGAATACCATTATTATTAACATGAATATATATATTTTTTGAACCAGAGGAGAGGGAAAAAAGACACGCTATCAAAAATGATTGAGAGAGAAAATCGTATCATTTGATTGTCTGATATTTCCTCCCCCTCCTCCTCCCCCCTCCACAAGCTCAACACCTCCCATGTTAGGAACATCTCTCCGGGACAATAGACTGAAACAAGTGCTGGAGCCGGGGAGGCAATCTGGTGCTGGAGACGTCATTAGAGGGGACCTAAGAGCAAGCGATTGAGCAGAGAGTGCTTCCCTGGGGAGCTGCTGGAGAAACTGGTCTTTCACTGAGATTTTACAGCATTATTATTTTTTCTTATCTTACTTGCTCCTGTCAAATATGTGATGTCTTCACAGATTGAACAAATAATTTTTTGAGCTGGATTCATTCACACTGTAAGATCTTTTTTAAATAGATGCTGGAGAGAAACTACATTTTTCTGCACTTCTGTAACACTTCAAGTTCTGTTCATAAACATGTAGAAAAAATAGTCAGACCTCCACAAAAAAAATACAGTTACTCATGTAATTCAGGCCGAGACCTCAGTTGACTCTGTTCTCATAGTCCAGTTATGCTTTCCAATATATAGATGATATAATAGGATACATAGTTGATCATTAAATAGAATACATGGTTGTTCATTTAATAGGATACATGGTTGTTCATTTAATATAGGATACATAGTTGGCCATTTAATAGGATACATGGTTGGTTATTTATTAGGTTACATGGTTGGTCATTTGCTCTGAATCTAAAAAATGTCTCTTTGATAGAAAACATGATCTCTTGGTTGATAAATAATACAATCTGATGGACTGAACGAGTTCAAAAATACCATTAACGCTGCATTCACATTGAATCATGCAGACGAACAACATCTTCTGGACAACACAGGGAAGACAAACAAACGGTCCAATGGCACAACAACACAAACATGAATGAATGTGTCTGTGGTGATGGAATAAAATGCATTAATACAATTATTTTTTATTCATTTGATGTCATGAAGTAATAATGATATACAACTTTCTCCTTGTGTGAGCAAGCTAAGTAACATCCAGATTTTCTCTGAGAACAGCGAGAAGTTAAATTGGTCTCATTTCGTCCATACACATGTAAAAAGGGTCTACTATTTGTGACACGTCACCATAGCCGGCTTTCCTATGGCGAGTGTAAACTATGCTTAAGACAGAAGAGGCCGAACGGGCTGTGGGGAAGAACGCAGGGGCCATTTTCTGGATTTGGCCATGAGGCGATGAGGTCGTCCAGATAAAAGAAGACCCTCGTTGTGTTGTTGGTTAGCACAATGACAGCTTTATCACTTACAGGCCATTATGGATGTCACGGGGGCGGGAAAAAAGCAGGTAAGAGTGCAAACACAGCAGCACAGCCTGGCGATAGTCAGGTATGTTTGTGCCTGTTTGCCACAAGATAGACCCCGAGTACTTGTGAACAACACTGATGATCGCTAACTTTAGCATAGTGGCTACAGTGGGCTCAGAATGACTGTTTCCATTACACAACCGTTACTGAAGAGCATTAAATGGAAGGAAAAACCTGATCAGTGCACATATTAAGAACGTATACAGACATTTTGCGTTATTGTGTTGACTAAAAATACAAATATATATATATATATATATATATATATATATATATATATATATATATATATATATATATATATATATTTGTCTTCCGTTTTTGTGTGAGAAGTCAGACTGAAGATGAAAAAAACTGGAAAAACGAGCATTGGAAAAAAAAGGCTGCTATTTTGGAACAGGAAATGCATTGCACATATATTATATGTACATTGACTGTTAATCCTGATTTTGTAGCATGTATACATTTTAAATGCATATGATATATTTATTTAACCTTATGAACCATCAATCCACCTATCGTGTTGATTCAATACTTTTATTTTAAAAATTGTGATTTTTCCAAACTTGCTCTGCAGTCACATCAAGTAAAATCACATCACTCTTAACAATCATCCTGATTGTTAACTAAAGTTTAAAAAACAAGTCCAAATGCATGCATCACCATCCATTTCCAGCGTCACGTGAGACTTCCTGTCAAATTGCGTCTCCAAATAATTGCCGCGCTCTTGACCGGGGTCCAGATGGTGTGTACATTAACGATACCGCACAGCATTTTATTACTGTCCCCTCTTGTAACAAAAGGTTAAGTACTCTGGAGTGTGTCCCTTATGTCAGACTGTCAGGCAGTCTGCGGCCAGAATAACGTCTGGCTGATTTGACGCCCCCTCCAACGAGCGACGATACGTCAAAGTGTCACCAGAACATCCAGCTTCTCATTATACGCCACGAAGCTATGCGAGCACTCAAAACATATCGGCAGGCAAATGAAACATTAAAGACAGCGCAGACAAAAAGATCAGTTTGTAGAACAGACACACACACACACACAAACACACACACACACCTAGGGTAGACAAGTCAGGTCAGCAGACCGTGGCATCATTAGAAAAGCAGGCCTGACCTACTTTGAGTTTTCCCTTTCTGTGTGAGCATGTGGCTTGTCACAAGCGAACAACACACACACACACACACACACACACACACAAACACACACACAGACACGCACGCGAACACAGGAACAGGCAGATCATAAAGAATGTAATGCAAGCGAGAGGAGAATAAACAGAAAACAGGAAAGATATTAAAAAGAGGAGCGTACGGGGGGATGGAACGGGGAGGGAACGAGAGGTGGAAGATAAGAGTGTTGAGAGGCAGCGATGAGACAGAGGAGAAGGTCAAACGGGATGTCGAGGTGACAGGGTGCAGGCTGCAGTTGGCGAGAGAAGAAGGGAGTCGGGAAAGAGCATGCAGAAGACGAGTGGCTAAATGGAAAGTCCAGAGGAAAGATGAAGGAAATGAAAACAGATAAAGGAAAATGGAGAATAACTTGGACCTAGTGGACCCAGAGAGATAAAAAAGAAAAAAGAAAGCTGAGAAGCGAGAGACGAGGGGCAGGGAGGTAGATGTACATGGGAAATGAAGGGAAAAAAGGGAGGACGAGTGATACAGAGATGTATTAGTTCATATAAATATGATGCATTGTTATTTTAAATGAAAGCTGCATCTTGAACTGACAAAGTAAATGTACGTCATGTTGCATTCTGCTAATACGTCTCTGGTCATCTTCACTTGAAGCATTAGTGAATGACTGAGTGTAGAAGCTTTTTTCCTATAATTATGAACAGTTTCACAATTAAAGAATGTAACTCGGAGCATAATGTAATAATTCAGAGTCGCTAATGATTCAGTTTTTTGTTATAAATGAATCTCACTGGCAGCAATACTGAAATTACCAACATGGATGCTCCATCATGGGCCACTGTCAGAGGGGGGTCAGCAGTAAAAACACATAATTTGTGCACAAACGCACACGTACACACACGTACGCACACACTTCCACCAGCAAGCTGTTGCTGAAAAATCCTTAAAACCACCGGAGTCGCGGCCTGCATGATCTGCATCATGTTCTTGCATTTTAATGAAGAGCATTGGATCATTTCTGTTCAGCGGCGTGCGATGAATCAATAGATTACAATAACACAATTATCAGCAAAGAAACTGGCTTAACTCAGCCAATACTGATTAATTTTAAAAAAAGAAAGACCTTCATCAGCATGTGAGACATCCCATCTCAATATCCTCCAATCCACTTCTTCCCTGAGGACCAGCATCTCTTCATAATCAAATAGGTTCAATACACATTTACATATTGTAGTTTTAATGTGACCTACTGTCAAAACTTAATCAAGAGGAGTGAATTTAAATGTCACCTGCGCGAGCACAATTAGTCCTGCGTGTCTTTCTCAGGACTCGCTGCTGGTTTACGTCTTGAAAAGTTGACGTGTTTCAGGCGCACGGCGAATCTCTAACAGCTAAAGCGTCTCAGAAATTAGCGGCGCTGCGTCGCGCACGCACAACGTCCACCACGGACATTAAGTCAATACAAACCAATTACGTAATCACAGCCGTCCTCGCGTTACAACGTTAGACCGGCGCGTCGGCTCTCTGCTGCCAATGCTGCTTTCCTTTGACGCCGCTTCTCCTTTTCCTTACGGCCTCGTCCTCGAAACGCCTTTTTCAGGTGAAGCCAGACGGAGTGGACAAACTTTCACTTACCTGTGAGATAACAGAGCACAACAGAGTAAAAATCAACTCTATACGAAGACTAAGGGGCCGATCACACAGGACGTGGCTTTTTTTAACCCCTTTATCGGTCAAGTGACCATACATGGTCACTTCTGCACCCTGTACATATGACGTCTTTCCGGCGGCTCAGTAAATCCAAGAAACACATGGTCTTCACCCAGCCAATCAGCAAAGACCTCTCTACGTCACACCACCCGCCTTTGTGAAGAAAAAGAAGAGAGTACGGTGAATACCTGTCCGCGAATTGTGTCTGGATGACGAGCGCTTCAGGTGTGTGTTTCCATCTGGAATCGTAAAGCTTTTCATAATTAAATACCGCTAATTAAATCAAATTAGCACCTTGTCGGAGGTTTCCATTTTCTTTTGAATTCCCCGCTGCTGTTCACACCACACGAAGACAGGAAGGAATGAAGCTCCGCCTCTCGCTTGATCCGATTGGCTGCCTGGGCCGAGCTTAAAAGTTGAGAATATTTTAACTTTTAAACGCGCTGAAAAGACGCTAGAAAAACACGACATGCAGCGTTTAAAAGGTGCATGAAAGGCCAAGGACCAGAGGAAATCAATGGTTTTGCTAGCGACTAGTTTTTTAGAGTCGCGTCTGGTGTGATCGGCCCCTAAAACATGAAAACGTGAACAGGGATGGGCGGGGCAATTTGTTTCACTCGTGCTTTGTCAGTAACTTGAAGATAAAACTGTCTTTTAATCTAAGTCCCCTTCAAAGTGATGGACTGAGTTACGTCCCGTGTGTTTCGTCTGTGTTGGTGGTGGTGGTGGTGGTGGTGGTGGTGACGGTGGTGTAGGTGGGGCTGACTTGCTTTTAGAAGCGAGCGGTTGCTGGATGTAACCTTCTGTCGCTTGTCTCCTGTTCTGATGGACTGAGTGAGGGGATGAGGCGTCAGGGGAAATCTCCCCTTTAACCCACGAGTGCTTCATGTTCCACCTGGCATTTTAATCACACCACGGAAGACTGGACATCAACACAATGCATCCTGGGTACTGTACTGCACATGTGTCCGTGGCTGTTGGATATTAACTCTTTTGCACGTTTGCATATTTGGGTATTGTATTCATGTGTTTGTGCTACCTTGGTCATATTTTTGGTTGCCAGTTGATTTGTGCGCGCCTGTAAAATATACCTGCATGCTCTTATTTATGGTCTTTTTTTATGCATCCCTCAGTGGGCCATTAAGTGAATAAAATCATTAAAAAACTAGTCGAACACATGAGAAGGTAAGTCTGAAAAAACAAAAACAAGAAAGAGAGGGGTAAAGGCAAGAAACATGTTCTCTTAAGGGTTACAGCTTCATTAGTCACACACACACACACACACACACACACACACACACACACACACACACACACAGGTTCCAAAATGCGTATGCTTAAAAGCACTTACACAATCCATGCTCACACAAAGTTGTAAACATACAGAGATAATTGTTTTCACTATAGGACACACAAGCGCCCCTGAACGCATTTTCCTGACACACAAAATGCACACTTGCACACACACACACATGCACAAAACCATCACAGCAAGGTCAAGCCTGACAGCCGGCAGATGAAGAGCCACTTAGGAGACCTGTCTCTTGTCTCTCTCCTCGGCCTCCCCTCCGTCAGCTCAGCGCTCACAGAGTCTATTGATAGGGAAGAAACCATGAAGTCACCGTTGCTCTCAATGTCAGGCGGGAAAGAGAAATTAATGTCTTAAGCGTTAAGGTAGAGTAGGAAAGTGGAACATAATTGTGTAAAATTACAATTAATCACATGATTAGAGGAGAATTAATCATGTTAGCTTTTCTAAAGACTTTGTGAAAGTGCCACAAAGTCTTTAGTAACACACAGATGTACACGCATGTGTGTTAAGTTTAATTTAACATTGAAAAGAGAATAAATAAGGTTTGACCGCAACATCAAACCCCTTTAAAACCAACCGTGCACCACACCCGAGCTACACAACCAGAGCTAGAGACGGATGCTCTACATCATTCAAGCTTAGAGGAGGGATTGGAGATTGTGTGTGTGTGTGTGTGTGTTTGTGTGTGTGTTTGTGTTCGATATTGTTGATTCTGCTCCACGGAGCCGGCTTATCACCTCTGAAAACACTGGAGACCCACTGGTTCAGTGCAGATTATAAATATGCATGGGAATCAATACATATTTGGCAGTGTATGAGGGGGGAGAGGGAGAGAGGGAAAAGTGAGAAAAATACAGGAATAGAGCAGAGGCCCTGGAATGTTCATCTTCATTTATTGCAGTCATTTATTCTCTTTCGCCCGCTTTCCTCCGCTGCACACATGTGTGCACCTTCTCATTTCACTACCTGTGCACACACATATATACACACATATTCATCCACCGGCAGCAGACAGGGAGAGAGAAAGAATATGTCCAGATCAGCAAATTATCCCTTGGTTTTTTCTCTTCCTGTTGCAGCGTTCCTGTGGGGCTGTGTGGTGTGTAATAGCATGTGCACTCCTCTGATGATTACCCAGACTGTACATCCATGAGGGAGCCGTGTCTGAGACACAGGTTCATTCATCTGTCGACGTTCAACACCTTTCACATTGTTTATTGAAATTAGGGGAAATGCAAAGTAAAGAATTGTGATCGCAAAATTAAGATAAGATAATCCTTTTATAGTCCCGCAGTGGGGAAATTACAGGATTACAGCAGCATTGCTCACAAGTAAACACAAATAAACATCAAGTAATATAAATAAACTGTAATAAAACTGAATAAAGTAAACAGTAAAAATATTAAATACACAGATGGAAGAAAAATGTGTATAAAAGTACTTAAACGTAATGGATAGTGCACGTATTAGGTATTGCACCAGGTGAATTCATTAATAAACAATATTTAATAGGAATGTTTTACATGCAGTATGTTATTTTTCCTTTTTTTAAATGAACAAAACAACGCGTTCAAATCTCAAATTCATGCGATGGGAACTACTTCCTCGACCTAGAAAGTGCACACACACACACACACACACACACACACGTATCTATGTGTCGAAACTAATAAAGGATTTTGCCTCACACACATGGATTAACATCTCTTGGACTGAGATTAAGTCTACCTACTAACTTCTGTTTTAAATATGTGGAATGATACTTTCAGTATTTTAAAAAGCTTTTTTGTAAGTATTTGTATCAGCAAAGTGAGATGTGTGTGTCTCCATGAGTGCACTGCTGTAAGTGAACAGTACTATAAGTCTGCAGCCAAAAGGAGCTGCAGTAATCTAAAGGTAACAGAAGCTATTGCAGCAAGTAGTCTTGGCCCAAAAGGATACATCTTAGCTTTTTATTCTTTTTTTTTTATGACTAATAATAACGTCCCATCTTGTGTCGCTTCGGCGCTTCCCCACAAATCATCCGCTGTGCAATTTGCTGTATTTCCGTCCATCAAACGCCTCGCCGCGGACTTAAAGTGCGCCCAAATGACCTCTATGCAACATTAACATTTGACAACAGAGAGTATAAATGCACATGTGTGATATTACAACTTATCTTTGTTTAGTAATTGGTGACACTGGGTGGTTGGATTACAGCCCAAGGGGTCATTTGATACTGTAATGATAGCGGCTTGTCAAAGGAGCTGGATCATTGTCACTCCCATCCATCAATCACGTCCTAATAGTCTGCAATACAGTGCCTTCTTTCATGATTGGGTAAATGGGACTTCCGTTTGTACTAAGTAGATTGGATATGAAATATATGTTTGTCATATTACAATACATTATAATGTATTACTTACCGCTTCCCTTTGTGTCCTGGTACACTCTAACATACGACCACTAGTTAACAAGGGAAACTACTGCCTGCATTAATGGCAGTGGCTGTAATGCCTTCTTGTCATTACGGGAGAAAAATGCGTCCCCTGATTATGCTTCTTTATTGTCTATATTGTGAACCCTGCTCTCTAATGGACATTAATTTATAGTCAAACCAACACAATGGTCTTTGTGCTACTATAAGCATGTTGGCATGTATATGTGTCTGATTTATTTAGTGTGCTTTCTGGGGATCACTTGGGTATATTCCACTGTCTAATGAAGTATTCACTTTCTCCCACCCTGCCTCTCCTTTCCCATGTTATGCATTTCATCTGCTAATTTATTTTTGCTTCCTTCCTTTCACTTATAGGTTTTTATTTTGTATTTTTCATAATTCTCTCTCTCTCTTATCCTCCAACCCCCCTTTTTTTGAATTTCTCTCCCACACTAAGCCCCTCTCATTCGTTCCATCTCTGGCTTCTTAATAAGCTCTAACACATGCAAGCCATTGGCTTTCAATGTGTTCTCCATATAGACCAAACAGGTGCATCATTAATCTAAGCCCTTTGCAGTGCTAGCTATGTGTAATGGTAACTGGATAACACATTGTTTCCCGTGCGAGCGAGGGCATCCATATTATCTACCGTCACTCGTTAATAAATCACACCTGGAGATGGAGCATTTTGTCTCCGTGTGCCAAAGCATTGTGTTGCTGGACTTCCCCCGGTGGATGAATGAATATAATACAAGTGTGTTCTAATTACCCCGGCGTCTCTCGAGCTAACACCCTCACATCCTTCAACACTTTGGAAAACCCACCTATTTTTAGGCCTCTGCTCGAAAATGTCGTCCCCAAAGTAAAAAGGGTGCATCTCTGCAACCACGAGCGCTATTTGGATATTTTTTGTGTTATAATAAAAGGCAACACATGTGAGATTGTGTTGAGATGTCTACATATCAGTCTATAAGAGTAAATGAAGATGACACACAGCAAAAAAATGAAAAGATTTCAGGTCCGCCCATGAAAAAAAGACTTTTCAGGAACTTATCACGAGTTTAGTGAAACCTTACAGTCGCTGCAGCAAGTTCACGGAGTTACGTAATTATATTTAACAGTTAATTAAAATTGTTTCAAACCCTATGTATATCCTCAAAAGGCTTACAGTGTTGTAGCACTTCGAATGAAATTAATAAACATTGTGGTTGCGGAGATAATTAAGTTTATGTTTTTAAAAAAGAGACATTTTTTCCCTGGAAAATCTGGCACCGGGGGTCTCGGGTGAGAGGACACGGCGAGGTGGGCTCGCTAGTTTAACGCTGCTTGCAGGCTTTGCTCTCGGACCAGTCCCCCAACTAAACACACAGGGAAAAAAATCATATTAAATTCTCAGTGAGACAGCAAATTTGCTTCTCTGAGAAAGAATTCATTAAAAAAAGTCACTGAGAAGAGCATTCATTTAAAACCCGCAGTGCTTACAGTGATCTAAGCAGATTGTGTAACAGGCTCTTTAGCCTTGTTCTCTTTTACCGCACTTTATTTGTCCCAGGGCGCATCCCAGAAACATTCCCATTAGCCATGTCATCCAACTACATCACGCCCTTAAAATATAGAAAAAATATTTTTTAAAAACACCATCTGGAAGAATTTGTTTCTCAACGTGACCTCAGTGAAACGGGAAAAACAAACTCTGTTTTAACTTCCGCCTGCCCATCAATTTGAATCTTTCTGTCCATGAAAGAAAATCAGATTTTTTAATTTTCTTTCATTTACTGTCAGTTTCTGAAAAAAACATCGTTGGGATGTTTCCTTTGGGGTCCGCATGAGTCTTTAATCCACAGCCCGTTAGTGTTCTCTATCACATCCCACAGTGAATAATATCAAGGCACCCTTTAGCATCTGTATGAACCAGATGCTAAGTTTGGCTAGCAGTGCTAATAACCCAGTACCAAGTATCAGAACTTCTCCAATCAAACGATACCTGCAATCGATTCTTTCTGTGTCCAGATTTATAAAAAACATGATTCATTTGCATGGTTTTGCTCGCGTTTTTAGGATTCATTGCAACTACCGCAGCAGTCACAACCCACGCCGCCAGAAGTGCCTGCCTGCACACGGCTGCATGTCTGTGGGCCGGCAGGTTAGCAGCTAACGGTGCTAACAGCACAAAACAGCACTTTGCCAGAGCCAACCGGGTTGTTTTTTTTTTTAGCCTTGTGGTTTAGGAGACGGCGTTATCAGCGGTAACTGCTGCACGGTCGCTGTGCAGTGCGGTGGCCATTAGCTTGCTAGTGAGACACACACACACACACACACACACACACACACACACACACACACACACACACACACACACACACACAGCCTCCATTCACACGATGGGCATCAAATGAAGTGCCAGATGTCCTGGTGCGTTGCCATTGTTTTCAATATCCCAGAAGAGAACTCTTTTTTTAGGGCTTAAACAAACATTTACATATGCTGTAAAATGATGAAAAAGAGGCTTTTAATGTGTCAACAGTGTAAACAAAAACATTGTTTATTTTTGTTGGGGCTTGATAAATTACTGAAACAATGAACCATTCATCAAAATGTCACATTAATGTTCTGTCCATCGGGCATCAGCTAACCGATGAACACACAGATTGCACAGAACACATGAAGGAAGTAGACGCCATGTCGTCTCTCTACACAAACACATGTACAACCTCAAGTCAGCTGGAATACTCGACACTATTTCATAGTTATTGTATCTCAGAAATCCCACTTTTCTCCAGTTTCCCTCTCCAGTGCACACACACACACACAGACACAGACACACAATGATACAATTTATTGTACTCGGGCCAAGTCCAGGGATAGCCTGAGGATGGGGAACAGTTGGCTGCCACATTTGGCTGGTTCCACACTGTTAGTCAGATATGGGCGCAAGTGTACAGGGGGAATAGTCTTTTAAATGATACCAACCCCACTTTCTGTGCACTCGCTTGTTTTTTGCACTGTATGCAAATGTGAAATAGACACACACACACACACACACACACACACACATACTGGATGCTTATATGTTAATGTACACGTGTATGTAAAGGATGTGTGTGTCGTTGCATTTGCTTCTGTCATTATTTGACAAGTTTTTTGTTGAACATAAGCAAGCTGTCCTGACCAACTGGGCCATTACGCCTGATAGTGTGTGTGTGTGTGTGTGTGTGTGTGTTTACTCATGCAGGCTTAATTTCCTGACTCTTACATCCTCTCGTACGCGACATCTTTTTTTTCTTCTTCTTCTAATAGATCTGTTAGGCATTGCAAAGAAAATGAAAATGTGTGTTAATGTTTACTGCTTTTCAACCACCACTACTATTAGCGGGATCTCAAATGTGTTGTGAAGACATTTCTTTGGCCCGCAGCGTGCGCCCGTTGCCACGTTATTACTTTGCTTCAGTGGAATATGTTGTTCGTCTACACAGTCTTCTTTTGTGTCAGTATTTTTACTTTTATTATCTGTTTTTTTTTTAACTTCTCACCCCCTATCCATCCGTGGTCACTGTCACATGAACATTCAAACTGCAAACAATACGATTTTTTACTATAACATGAATAACAAATGCATTGTATCTCTTATTTTGTTTCATCTGTTTGGTTTTACACCTTAAAATGAGTTCTCAACTTGGCTTCCCTATATATATATATATATATATATATATATATATATATATATATATATATATATATATAGAAAGAGAGAGTGAATATAAATCATTTTAAGAGTATAATAGAGTTTTTATACAAAGATACAAAGCCTGAAAAGTGAAATCGTTAGCAATGTGCAAGACGTTTCACAAAATGTCTCCGAGCCACATCTCCCGTCTCTTTGTTATGCTTTGTTAAGCTCTTTATTGCGCAATGCCAATACTGTATGAGGAAGGTGCTTAATTGTCCCATTTAAAAAAACTTGACCTTGCCGGATTCTAATTAATTAGTGTGCTATGAAGGTTAATTAGTAACGAAGGATGTCCATGCATCATAAAGCCCCTCGCCGTAACCCACTGTGGCAGCCGAGCAGAAAAACAGTCATCAGTCATCCCCTTTGAGGGAAAAGTAACTGAAGTGATACTCAAACGTTTGCCTCCGAGTTCATTTCTGTCCAGCTCGTGTTCATTGACCCTTTTTGCCAAGTGGGACGCCGTATTTGATGAATCCATGAGGTAGGAAAGCTCATTGTAGTTTAAGATACAGTTAACATACAGAAGATAGGAAGTTCTGGAGTTGACATCACAAGTATTTCTTATTTCTGAACATCATAATGTGTAACAAAGCTTCTTCAATAAAAAGGTTATTATGACATGTTATGGCCAGCTACAAGTGGCTTTTTATATCATAGGTGAACATCATGGTGATGGGGGTGGTGCTGTGTTGATAGCGCACACATGTATTTATGAAGCTGTAATTTAAATAATTGATTCTGTGAAATCAATGTCAACTAAGTTGAAATATGCAACTCAAACATTACATCGAAATGTACTGTGCTTTTTGCGTCGTTTATGAGTGGAAAATGTTCATACTTACAATATCATTGTGATGTTCACTATTCACTTCTACTCTATTTCACGGAAATTAAGTCAAAAATCATTTTTACTTAATAATCCTGGATTACATTTTCTTGCCAAAAGGAAGTCAAGTATTTGGTATTATTTGTTGTATATATAAATGCAGTTGATTCATCCAGTGTGTGTACAACAAACTCTAAGAAACATCAATTCATTTGTTGCGGGCACACACATGTTCTTTTTTGATATATCCTTGCAAAATTGTTCAATTTCTAGTCTTAGTTTTTCCACTATAAAAAAATATTTCCCATCACTCCAGTCTATCGGCCCCCCCTCTCTCTTGTAACACCAGGGCCTTGTTATGTTCAGTTAGGACTCAAAGGCAGCCATTTGTAAGCTCACATTCCACGGGGAACCATCCTCCAAAGTCACTACCTGAAGCTTTTCATAGGATTTTGAAATTAAATCCTCGGGAAATGCTCAAGTAGTAGGTGGCTCTCAAACTGCTGAGATGTGCAGTTCTCCATCTATGTGTGGAGTGGTAATTGACAGGAAATGGTGGGGGAGAGGAAAGCAGAAAGGAAGGAGCCTTTTTATTAATGTCACAGGTATAGGATTGAACGCCTGTCGCCCAGTTTGCATAGTAAGTCTATGATTGTAGTCCATTCAGAGCCGGGAATATTCCAAAGCACGTGGAGAGAATCTGTACTATACCACATGCTGGATGTCTGATTGGAGCGTTTCAAATAGCGCAAGGGATTTAGGGTGGTGAGACAGGGACAATATATCAAGTTCAACTGCCGGTGCTTTGCATGTCTAACATCATAGTGAGCTGTTCTCTGCCGCTTTATGCCACTAACAATCAATGCCTAGAATGAGCTATCGTGATGTGATGAATTATTCAATATGTTAAAGCTTGGGACAAATGAGAAGATTACTCCCACATGTGTTTTCTAATTGTGCCACATCCCTGCACTTGCTTACTTCTCATTTTCACCTTGGTTATATTAAAACCATACTTGCCAACACTGAATATTCCACTGAAATATAAAGAATCCTCCTTTCCTCTCTGTTCAATAGCAACCAAGGGAAAATGGGTTTCATCAAAACTTTATTGCAAGCCAATAAACTATCCATAGAACAATATTAACAAGCAGAAGAGAGTTTTCTTCCACTGCTTGTCATCTTCCTTTCAGATATATTGAAATAATAAACTTTGGCAATGAACAGATTGTCTATTCATAAGGAATTCTTATAAAAAAATAAATATCACCTTTAAGGCTATGAAGGTAGATGTGTGTCTTTTTTCACCCGAGAAAATTTACTGTTTGTAAGTAAATTATCTCCAAATCTTTGCTTTCAATTAAAAAAATTGCTTTGGAGCAAATTTTAGTTTTAAGAATTTTTTTTTTTTTTTTTTTTTTGGAGAGCAATTTTTTTTAATTAAGAGCAAAGATTTGGAGATAATCTACTTACAAACAAGAAATTTGCTCGGGTAAAAAAGACACAAATCTTCTTTCATATCAGGTCTGCACATTATCTTCTTTCCTATTTTCTCGGTCTATTTTCTCTTTAAGAGATAGACTGAGAATAAACAGCTACACACAACCTCAGCACGAGATTTACAGATGGACTAAGTGACATTGAGCAATCATTCAAGTTTTCTCTTAATTGTCCCCTTGATGGTGATTTAATTTCTTCATGGCAAAGCTCCACACCGCCCAATTATCATATAGTTTATGATGAATATTACAAAGGTTACTTTCTTCCTTTTCCCACTGAGGCCAGGATTAAGCCATGGGGTGGTTAGACATTATCTCTTTTTCAGTAATTGAGTGTAATGTGATAAAATGATACCATGTACAATGTTCAGCAGAGGTATCTTCCTAAACCTTGAAACATATTCAGAGCTTTCTGATAACTCAACAATGTCATACATTTTTGCAGACTCTATGTCTTATTCCACCTTAAATCTACCTACAACTTGCAGAATAGTTTGTGTCTGCACATGCAGGTGCACTCTGGTTGTCAGCAAAAATACACAAAGCATAAGTGCACCGTTATCTCAATATATGTTATTATTTCTGCTCAGCCAGGAAAATTATGTGACTGGGCGAGTGTGTGCTAGCGTCATTCGTGAGTGCAATTGTGCACCTCTGTGTCTGTCCATGGCTATAATCTCACATTCTGCAGTAGCAAACTGCATACCATTTTGAGTGGCCAGTTATGGCTGCACGCTCAAGGACCTTTTTTTTGTTTCTTTCTTCTTGAAACACTTTGTATTGCCTGTTTTGTACTGCCACCGACATCCTCTGTCCTCTCTCCTCGCCACTGCTGCATGGTACATTTTTACTCAAATTGGAAAGAAATGTACTGTAAAAAATACAACAGTATTTTGACTCAATATTTTATTTAACATGATGATATATTTACTAGAATAGGATTCAATTCTGTATAAAACGTCAGCTCATTCCACCGTAGCGAGAGGTGTCTTGATGGCGGAAACGGAACTTAAGGAACCGTGGTGTTCTCGCTGTTTTACTCAGATTTTATTCTGAACATTTGCTCCTACTCTCATGGCTACGGCTAGTAATTACGCTCCAAAATGACAAAATATTACTCATTTAGAGGAAAATAATAGTAACTCCTGAAAAATGCCTGTGTGCTCTGCACCCACAATGGCGGGTGACCGTTTGCTGTGTTTGTGTAGTAGCTAACGGAATGGACAGTGTGTTTGGCTAAAAGCTAACGAAACCACCAGACACAGCTAACCAAACCAACATACAGAGCTAACGAAACTAACATACACAGCTAATGAAACTAACATACACAGCTAACGAAACTAACATACACAGCTAACAAAACTAACATACACAGCTAACGTAACCAACTTACACAGCTAACGAATCGAAAGAGTGATATTAAATAGTCTCCTGTCTTAAATCACAATGTTGGCTGAATGCATTTACATGTTCTCAATGACCAATTCACCTTGTTGGAGCTCAAGCAAATGAGATAATAGTGTTCAGGGGCATTGTAGAAACAATCAGGAACACAGCTTTTTGTGGCACGCTCTCTTGCTCAGATGATGGCGCATTAGCTTGTGAAGCATATCGGACATACTGCCAGACTTATAAGCCTTGGTCATTTATATCAAACTTTTAACCTCAAAGCTGGAATGAATGAAGTCAAAGATATCGCCTGCACTTACTTCATGCCAAAATCTGATTTCAAAATCAAAATGTTGTCATTATTTCACCTTTGTCTTTATTGATAGCTTTGCACCTATGGGATGTGCGTAACTACTCCCCCTACAACTCAAAACTGAAGTTAATTCATAATAATTATTTTTTTATTATTCATGTTGGAGGTTTAACACAGAAAAATATCTATGCATAAAATGAAGAATGCGTTGCCCAATGAAATGCTTTTCATAAATATTGGCAAAATTGCCTGTCTTCATTCTTCTAAAATGTGTGTTCTCTGTGACCTTCAGTGACCTGTATTTCACGCAGACTAAAACAATAACCTTCCAACAATATATCACTTTTAAGTTTATACTGCAATGATTCAGTTTCCTTCCCAGTGTTTCATCACATCCATTAAGCTCATTATGGTTGATGTTACTATGGTAGAAAATAACAATCGTAAAAGCTGTCCTTTGGTGTCCTTAATTACTGGGAGATATTACGGCCTGTTTGTTGATACTATAACCTCCCTCCCTCGTGACCTGCGAGACTTTTAACCCTTTTAAAGATGATTTATTGCAGATACACATTCTTTTTAATTATCCCTGCAGCAAGGTGTCCAACAGATTTGTAAAGCCATTACTGAAAATCAATACTCAGCTTTTAGGTGATGAATTAATTAATGAAGTGCGAAGTTACCTTGAGTGAGGGCCCATTGAATGAAGGGAGAAGGAGACACAGTGAAAGAGAGAGAGAGGGAGGAAGAAGGAGATGTGGTTGAGGTGACTCTTAATGATTCCATATCAGTTGGTTTGGAGCATTTTAGCTATCTGTTAATTGCACTTAATTTGTGTTTTGATTGAAATAATTTGGGGTTGAGGCTGGGAAACAAACATTTCTTCAGGGAGACGAGTGAGTAATTTCTCCCTTATGCCTTCGGCAGCCAATTTCCCAGAATGGCTAATGGATCATTATCGTAGGACCAATTCAACCGAAATAATGTCTGTGGAGCTCTTTTCTTCATTTTGATCTACGAGCTTTTTGCTTGGTTGGTTTCTCCACAACTCATAAGCACAAATCTTAACATTCCTTTCACCACCTGGGAATGAATCCCACCTTGTTTTGTTAACTCTCAGAAAACATGGCTTTAAGTGAACAACTATATGTACTAACTGAGCTCTAACAAATGTTCAACTTTGAGAGTCACCCATGAAAAACCAACCTGTCTACAGATCAGTACATAGCTGTTGTAGGGTGATGAAGCCAACATGATAGTTAACATTGTTGACTCTTAAATATATTTATAAATTGTGTCACGACTGTTAAATAACGTTTGTATGGGTGTACATGGAGGTAGACATAAAAATGGGATGAGAGCCAATGGACTTCAGTGTGCACCTGTGAACACATAAAATGAGCCAGTGAGATGTGTTTGTGACCTGCAGCATATTCTATATACATAACTATATATATATTTTTCCACCTATGCAAAACATTCTATGCCATGTCTAAATTAAACAGCCCTGCGGCTGAAATGACTACTTTTCTTATGGTTCACTACCTTGCAACTAATAGTCCCCATTATTCATGGCCCTACAGCAGAGGTCACGGCCATGAGGTTTACTTTTTTCTTACCTCTCTAAATTGGAAGTCAAGTGAAAATGAATTGAGACACCCACACATGGAATGAGCTATAGATTTGACTTTGACTTGCCCTGAAACTGCAAAGTGAAAATAGTTTAATGTATGTTATGTGGACTGGATTCTGTGCTGGAGGTCCCAATGGGTGATGATATCAAATGTAGTTTGTTTGAAATAAAAGCATTTGTGTTGCTTTTTTTCCTTTATCTTTTTCTCCTTGATCAAAATATTAAATGTCTTACATTTAATTTGAATATAAACAAATCAATTATGGTGATTTTACTTAGCTATACAATACATGATATGCACAGCTGTGTTGTAATATTGTGCATCAAAGTCAGAATTCCCCTCGTTTTCGTTTAGGTTACAAAGAACACCGAGCTAATCCATATCGCCGAACTTTTACTGAAAGTATTCAGATTTTTCTCATTTTTACTTTTGACTGTTAGCGATTAAAAAAGGAAATTAGATCTGATTTTTTGAGCAAAAACACATTTCCACGAAATCCTCGGAAAGGCTTGTATAAGACAGGAAAGAGTCCAATTTTTCCAAACTAAAAAGTTTATCAGCAGAAAAGAAGTGTTTTTTTTCTCCAGTGTTCAATTTGTCTTACAATCTGATATTCCTGAAGTCCCTGGGGAAAAAAGTATTATGAAGGAATTATTCACCTTAAGCTGACCAGCCAAGTCTTCAATTTTCCACAACAGCCAAGAGCAAGTTATTTCTGATAACACAGATATCTGATAAATTGGTGATTTTAACAACCTGCAGTTGCATTAAGGTGATGGGTTGGAGCCTGGAACTGTTTGTCACCTTGTGAGTTCAAGGTCTGGCTTTTGAAAATGGAGACATTTTGCCATGAGATTGAAAAATCCTCTTTAGCTGATGTTCCCGTTGTTGAGCCTTGACCTTTTCATCTTCCGAGCAGGGAAGTTATGTTCTCACGGAGAACGGCCGAGTCCTCCAGCCGACTCCCCGGTACACGTAAACACAACTGAAGTGCCGTTACATTCATGTTTCGTGACACGAAACATGAACTAGTAAAATATAACATGGACAAAATGTCTGCGGGTTATGTTCTCGTCAATTGTAGACATTTTATTAACTACTGTATATTACTAACACCATCTGTACTTTTGCTTGTAACTTGTTGTATATCAAGCCAATTTAGACTATAATATCTCCATACAACTAATCATGGTACGGCTTTAAGTAAGAAATACATTGCGACATACATTTATATCAGTGGATACCATTAGCTAGCTAGATACCAGCTAGATAAGATTAACTAACTAATTAGCAGATACCATTAGATTGATAGCTTTCTGATAGCTTTCTGGTTAGCTTTCTGGATGTGGACATGAGTTGTGCTCATCAAAAACAACAATTTATTGGTTTTATTAATGCAACTTTGTTGAAGCCACAAAGAGATTTATATTTAATGTTATTTGACTGTATGTAGAGTCATACATTTGGTATAATATTGCACACCAATCTTATATTGTAACACACATACATTGTGACATACATTTAGAGCCAAGATGCATCGGTCATACCAAACTATTTAGTATCCATTAGAATCCTATCCTTATTTCCAGCCCTGTTTCATCATTTATTTTCTAATTACCGGCGAGTGGTGGAGTCTGATAGGATTGTATGTCTTTCAGTAGCTCCATTGTCTTTTAGGCAAGATAGATTCCCCTTTGGGGTGAGCAATTTGTCAGCTTTGCAAGTCCATATATTGTCTTAAGCCTGAGCTAATGTAGCACTGATCCACCCAGATACTGTCTAATATCAGCATGCTAATTTATGGGGCATTCAGACATTAAAACAAAGTATTCCTGTTTAGAGACCTCTGGTCCTCTCAGTATTGTATGTTTCCATTTTTTTTAAGTAGTTACGGTTCAGGGTTTACTTTATTGAGATCACCTCACTTCATAGGAGATATTATTTCTGGGTTTGTGGTCATGTGTGCCTCTGGTACAGAAGGATTACCGCATGCCAAATAGGAAAAAAAAACACTTCCCACTCAATTCAAATGTCTCGTTGGATGATCTGCTGCATATTTCTCAATTAATTGACAGGCATTCATATATTTTTTTTTTTTACAGGCATTGCACATGTAAACAACCCTTTTAACAAGATAAAATTAATTCACAGGAACCACACTATAAGATTTTACAACCCGCAATGTGAAAGAGCATTTTAAGGTTCAACCACTGCATATTTCACGCTTATATACTTCTTTTCATTGGACCTTGATTTGACACTATCTTGCCGGTGCTCATGCACAGAAAGATTCAAAGACCTGAATGAATAAGTTAAGGGATGGAATGTGCTCTCGAATAAAATCCGTCACAAATCAAATTAGAAAGATTAACGGTGAGAGGTGTGAAGTGCACCATAAAATGTCAGTGAGTGAAAGACCCACATTTAAAGTGTGATGTCTTTCACTGGAATACATCTTTTCTGGACTTTGTGGCCAGATCCTGTAATTTCAAGGTACTGTAAGTCAGCTCAGACAAGGGGGCTATTAAACTTCACGAAGCACAGACTCATTGAGAGTTGGGTTTTACTGTTCAATTACGAAATGGTAAAATATTAATAATTCTTTCCTACAACACGTTTATAACAATTTCATGATAATTTTGACACACCATTGCAGTCTATGTATTTGACAAATGTTTGCATGCTTTTAACTGTCATTCAGATTTCTCAGTACACTATTGTCAAATTTGGAAAGTGTGTCCGATAGAGAGGGAAAGAGAAGTGGAGAGAAAGAGCAAGAGTGTTAAAGTCGGTGAGTGAAGTTGAAATTTCCCCATTGGTCATTGCTTTCCAGTGTAAATAGACACAATAGTGCCGGTAACGTCTCTGCGTCCTCGATCATCTCATCCACTTCTTCAAAACGTGTACAGTTGTTGTTGCTCTGCAACACATTTGTTACTCTACTCACAAATCTCCACCCAGAAAGCCTCGCGGAGCTCTAAAACATAGATATCGTTGGTGCTACTGTAATGTATTGATGTTTGCTCTATATGTATTTCAAAGGTAGTGGTCAAGTGACAGAGGACAGGTTCACAGCAGACTGAATTTCCCTTCGGGGATCAATAAAGTAATTATCTATCTATCTAGACAGATGATGGCAATCGGCAAGAAACATTATAATATATCTTGAATTACTATTTCCAAGTATTCTCTGTGTAGCTAAAATATATAACTCAGAGGCCCATAGACAAATCTATTTGTACCTGGATCTATTATTCATCTGTCCAGGTCAAAATGTTGTTTGCATCCTTATTTTTGTATTTAAAAAAAAAAAAAAGCGAAACTATTCCTGCACCCTAACCCTGTTATCTCCTGTGTCACCTGTTTTTCTTCAGCTCATCTTATTCTCATCATTCCCACCGTTGACCTCTTTAGTATGCAGAATTCTTCGATGAGCAAGGTTGTAGATTTGCATGTTTTACTTTCCTGTTCAACAAGCCTTTTGAAAACATTAGCCAACGGGTAAGAGAAAGAAAAGTTAAAACACAGAGGAGAGGGTAGGTAGGTAGGTTAGTTGGTTCGGTAGGTAGGTAGGTAGTCAGGTAGGTAGGTAGGTAGGTAGATAACTAGAGAGATAAAGAGATAGATAGTGAGAGAGAGAGACCTTGACAGATCAATCCCAGGGTAATTTCAAGTTTAATATCAGCTCTGATTCTAATATATATTTATGAAGTCTCCTGACATCCTAGTTACCACAGCAGCAGGTGTTCGGTCGATGTATACAGCCTGGGTATCAGACAAACACACAAACAATGGAGCATTGCGTTGAAGCCAAGAATATTACTTCAGGACACACACACACACACACACACACACACTCACACACTTGTTTCTCAAGCAAGAATTTCCCGGAGGTTGACAAGCTTCACTTTTGGTGCTTCGAAGGTCAAAAATAACTCTATGTATCATTACAATCTACAGGTGCTTGTGGAATCCCAATGGCCAGTGTGTGTGTGTGTGTGTGTGTGTGTGTGTGTGTGTGTGTGTGTGTAGGTGTGTTTATCCTGAGCAGTGCGCGTGTATTTTGTCTGTGTGTGTGTTGGAATGGAAATGAGCCCTTCGAGTATGGCTAAAGGGCTCTCATCCTCTCTCACAAGATAGATAGGATCTTAACAAGCATGAGAGCAGAAGGGAAGTGTGTGAGTTTGAGTGTGTGTGTGTGTGTCCTCTGGCTACAACATTTTTCACATTTTCTATTGCATCAAATCACAAAGACGATTCCGTTGATTTTCTGACTCGTGGCGTGGCCGGTGGTAAGCTGCAAAAGCTCGTCGATCAAATATTTACCAGCATATATCCTGGTTCACATCACAGCAAGTGTTATTTATGTTTGCGGTGAAAGCACAGAAGCTGCTTTCAGACACAGTGTCACCTCAAAGGATCCTGCTGCTGTTATGTTGTGCTATCAAACCTTTGATTGTCTGAATCTCATCTTCAATGAATGCATTCTTTTACTTTGTATTGTCTGTGTAGCCAAAACACATAGCTCATATCTCCATAGACCTCCACAAAAACCCATATTTCAAATATTTCATTTTCAATCATTCCACTGAACATAGCCAGTTGATTCTTCTAATCCAGTGTGTCGCACCTCTTTCCTCTTCACATTTCTTTCAGCTGGTGCACGCTTTTAGAGCGTGTAGCGCTGCCACTGTGTGGTCTGTTGTGGTGATGAATTGTGTATTATTGCATTCTAAGCAGATTAGGTGAAGCTTAAAAACTGAAGGTATGGCAGAAAATCGATGCCAGCTCAAAAACAGCATGGAAGGATATCTGTTCAAAGATAACTTCAAATAAATATATTTTCTTTACAGCAGTTAGCGGAGCTGCAGGCTGTGTTAAAACATTAGTTTGTGAATACCATTAGCGGATACCATTAGCTAGCTAGATACCAGCTAGATACGATTAGCTAGCTATATACGATTAGCTAGCTAGATACCAGCAAATACCATTAGCTAGCTAAATACTAGCTAGATATGATTAGCTAGCTAGTTAGCAGATACCATTAGCTAGCTAGCTGTCTGGATGGCTTCCTGAAATTTCTGGTTGTGGAAAGAAGTTGTGCTCATTAAAACAACAATTTCTTGTTCTTATTAACGCAACTTTGTCAAACCACAAGGAGATTTATATTAAATGTTATTTGACTGTGTGCAGAGTCATACATTTGGTATAATATTGCACACCAATGTTATATTTTAACACGCATACCGTACACGCTTTTAGAAATACCAAGTGCATACCTAAAAGTATCATGAAGTTTTATAATCATATAAACATGGTGAAATTAACTTTTATTGTTAAACTGGAATTTCACGGTATTCTGACTTCTAATATGAAAAAAAATGAACATGTGATAAAGTCATGACCGCATGGGACACATTTAGAAGAACGCCTGAGGTGCAGCCACCGGAAATATGCAGTCCGATTAATTACATAATTATTTGACTTCATGCTAATGTCGTCACTGACTCACACGCATGAGATATGACAAATTGTACCGCAATGTCTACCAAGAACTGAACAAGACATTGTTGCCTGGAAGAGGAACCATTGTGCAGCCTAGTTCATAAAAACAGAAAGTACAAGTATTTGTGAAGATTACCTTTTATTTATTTTTGGTAATGGTTTTGCTCCTGTATGCATGGCGGCATTTGTAAAATGCTAGATTGGGGTTAGTTTGCTTGACCACATTGAACATGATATACCGTCTATATGTTGTATGCTGTATGTTGTGAAATATGTTGTATATAATTGAATTAACCACTGCTGACAGTAAGTTAGGAGATGGGAAATGGATAGGTGGGAAAGGAAGAGGAGAGCTGATATTCACCCTTCATTTAACAGGCAAACTCGCACCACCGTACGAGAAAGTACGAACATACCACATCATTTGTCCCACATGAAGTGATTCTACATGCACGGAAAACAAAAGAGGCCTCCACTTTTGCTATTCTGTCTGCGCCACAAATGTCTTGCAACAGTGCTTGTAGAAATTGTGTTATATTTCCCTCGTGCATTAGCTCCATTTCACATTTTTGTGAATTCCATTCGCTGTGTATGTGAAAGAAAATCCTCGCCGTTGGTGAAGTGTGGTGTGATGGCAGAGCATCGGTGCTTCACTGCACAGCGAAATAACGGAGCCAAATCACAGCATGCATTCCAGTTGGGTGGCAATGTGCAGCTGCTGACGCATTCTCACAATCTATTGCAGATGTATATTTTTTCCTGACCCCGGCTCCCTGGGTCTCGGATTTAGTTTTCCCATTTAAAGTGTGATACATATGCTTTTAAGTACGCGAACGCGACCTGAAACTCAAGTGATATATTATATTCCTTCAACCAGTTTTACTTGAAACAGGGTTGTTATGCCTCCTCTGCAATTTAGACAGGTTCACCTCTGTGTTTTGTTCTCTCTTACAGAAAAGACAGTGCACTTTAAATAAGTGTTTGTCATTGAGTTGGCCAGCTGGAAGGCCTGGATTTGCCATGATGGTTATTATTTATATAAGCGTTACACTTGTCATACATGTTTTTGTGTATGCAGTTGTGTGTATATTATGCATTCTCAGTATTTGCGTGTAACTGCTACATTGTTAAATATTTCAAAGTTCAAGACCATTTTTTTTTTAAATGAACAAAACTTTTGATGTAGATTCTCACATTGACTTTTTTCCTGGGACTCCCCAGAGAACTAATCAAGCCTGAATGGCAAACATCCAACTGTCAAACTTTTGTGAATCCATTGTTTCGTTTTTTTCACGGTGTAGTGGGGAAATAATGTAGTAGAAACTGTACCGTCTTCAAGGCTAAATAAGCGAAATCATTGCTACTATTGTGTCATCCTTCTCTTTGTTCACTCAAAATATACAGTTGTCACTGTAAAATGATGAAATCAACCATTTATTTCTTTGTATTGCACTCCGGATAACTCCCTATACAGCACCAACACGTCTACACATCAACTGTAAGAAGGCAACAACAATACAAAGTCAACGTCAAATAGCCAAATGTACAATCTCCGTGAACTCCCCGTCTCTCGCGCTGCCAATATCTTTCTTTATCGCTCTTCCTCATCAGTAACTATAGTACATATTCCTATTTTCAATTATTCTGGCTGAGGGCAATATGTTTTAATGATGAGCTGTTTCTCTGAGTGCAGTCTCCAGCTCTGCCAGCTCGAGCAGTAATGCCTTTTGCACATGTCAGGGTCGGGGCCTAGTTGTAATCTGAGGCTCATTACAGCTGGTGAGGCCAAGAGCAGAAACGGAACACAACTTCTCCCTGCAGCGCTGAATTACTTTTCCTCCACCGGGTTCCCCTCTCTCTTGTTCAATGTTTCTCTCTCTGTCTCAGCTGCTTCACAGTTTGTCTTTGATCTCTTTCTTTCCTGTCCTGCTCTCGCCCGCCCCGTCTCTCTCAATCTCAATATCTGCCCCCCCCCTCCTCCCTATTTGCCTCTCCGTGTATTTCTCAGTCTCTGTTTCTTGCTCTCTCTTACTCTCTCTCTTTCTTTTTCTCTCTGCCTCTCTCCCTTCGTTCTGTCTCGACGCTCCTCTGGGGGAGCTCACAGAAGCGCAATGGTTTTTTCGGAGTTGGAGGCTAGTTTTATTGAGTTTGCTCAGGGTCCTGGAAGGACCTATTTACCAATAAGGTCATGATGAGGTCCATCAAGTCTATGAGCAAACCCTCAAATCCCCCTCGAACCAGAGTGTGTGTGTGTGTGTGTGTGTGTGTGTGTGTGTGTGTGTGTGTGTGTGTGTTTGTCTGTCTCCTGCATGTTCTCACAGTTTTCCTCCGCTGTATTTTTCTAAATCCTTTATAGAGACGGGCTTATCTTGTATATTGACAGGTAAATGTACTATTGACAGCTTTGTGAATAACCTTGTTAAACAGATCTGGCTCTACATACAAAGTACTTTTATTCAATCATTTTCATACGTACATTGAAGGTGAAGACATTATTCACCATGAAGCTTGTTCTGCAAATTGTTCTGCAAAAAGCTCTCCGTTCCATAAATCATGCGTAGTATTTTTTAGTGAAAGCTAAACTGTATTGATCAGCTGATAGTTCATGTAGAAAATGTGTTTTTCTTAATTTAAAAGGTTTTATTTGGACATTTCCCTCATACACAATATACTTCACCTGATCAAATGACCTCTTACAAATGGAAATAGTCTCACTTGAGTCTCTTACATATTCTTGCAATACATATTCCTTAGATTTGAGGTTTTAACCACAAGTTTAAGCTTCAAACTCAACACTCAAAATGAAAGTACATTTTCATAAAAGCATAATAAAAACCCAAAGGCTTTAATTCCTGACTCTAAACTTGAATTGGATCTTACGATATGACATAAAAGCTTTGTGACTCTAGTCTTATGGTCAGTTATAGTGAACATGTCTCAAGTCTTTTAGAAAACATCTAATGTTCAAAATGGCTATTGCTTCTCTTCAGCACTGAGACATCATCCAGAGGGCTGTGTCTTTTGGATGGAGGCGTTATAATTTACATACAGCTCAATAAGTACAAGGTGAGAGTCGTACATACACACCAACGAGGAAGCACTTCCTAATAAAAGCCACGATGCTTCGTCTGGGTTGACACAGCAGACACTTTAACCTGGCAGGCTGCTTATTCACAAGCTTACAATGAATAGTGTGTTCACAAAATACTTGAAATTTGACCTATTTTAAAAATGTACTTTCATGAAAAAGGACAACAAAGCAGAGAAAAATCAATCAATGTCTTACAAGTTTGTCTGAAACAATATTTGAAGACAAGGAGGATGAGCTTATGAAACGACTTCTTCTTCTGCTGTATTTTAAGAGGTCTGGCCTTTCTGCTCTTTTATTTCTCCACCACGAATATTTAAAGAAAACTTTCCTCTGTGTCTGTTAGATAGAAATGTGGGATTATGTTAAACAGAGGAAACTTTTCTTGACTCCTTGGGGTGTATACGGATAATGTATCCTTTACGGGGATTTGTGTCTATCAAACAAGAGTGAAATGTTATATAAGAAAAGTATATCTGGGAGGGATGTATTCAGCTGGAACAGATCCGCTGCCTTTCTCAGTCACTTTTTTTGACGTTCTTTGATATAATAGAGGGAGCTGAGGAATTGACTGCGTGGACAGTTTTTTGAATGTTTGAATACATGAACCACTGTCAGAATAAAGATAGACTTTGTTCAATATGCACGGACGCGAGACATGATGGACTATTTTGAAATGAAAAGCTGGTCATTTAACGAAAAAGAGAGGAGAGTTGACATATTCCTTCAAATGGGACTCTTTTGTAAAGACACTGAAGAATAGCTAATGCGCTTTCAGACATGAAAATCCTCTCGAAAAAAAATATGCTCTCAAAACTAAAATTTGCTCTCAAAAAAAGAAATTTGCTCCAAAAAAAACTCCAAAAAAAAAATGTCTCAAAAAAAGATGCACTCTCGAAAAAAATAAATGCTCTCAAAACTAAAATTACCTCTCAAAAGAAATTTACAAAATAAAACTGCTCTGTTGACATGCAGCCCCACTTTCTGTCTGCATGTACCGTTAGCCCACAGTGGCTAACAGTATTTTTCTTTTTTTTTTAAGAGCAACTTTTTTTTTTGATATGAACTTTTTTTTTTTTTTGAGAGCAAATTTTTTTTTGGGAGATTTTTTTTTTGAGAGCAATTTTTTATTTTTTATTTTTTTTTGGGAGCATTTTTTTTTTGAGAGAGAGCGTTTTTTTTAGAGCGTTTTTTTTTTTGAAAGGAAATTTTTCTTTTGAGCGCATATTTTTTTATTGAGAGCAAAGATTTGGAGATAATTTTCAGTTCTTCATAGTATTTATATTCAGTGTTGACATACACTTAGCTAACGTTAGCTAACAGCTTGATAAATTGAACCATTGAACACAGCAGGACAGAATGCGACATTAGCCAGCTAGCTAACGCTCTGGTGGAAAGTTATTAGCTAACGCTACTGAGGAGCTAGATTTTGAGGTGAGGGGACTGACAAGGCAGAAGATGAAGCGGTCCACCGTTCTGTCAATAAGCAGACCTGCCAACCTGTACGCAATTTCCGTAGCCGAGACGCATTTTGACTTCAAAGTACGCTGGTAAAAATGAGTCTAAAATGCATTTTAGCCTAGTTGACCAGCACACATTATATGCAATGCAATATAATGCATGACGAGTATTTAATGACTTGTCCCCTATTAGTTGTCGTCAATTCCCATCCCCCCTCGTCGGTGTTAGACCCGGTTACAGGCTGGCATGAAAAGCAACTCAAAATGCATCACATTGATGCTTTAAAATATGGAATATTTACATTTTTCTTACAGGGGAGCATGCCTCCGAACTCTCCTAGAGGGGTAATAACCATCTCACCTTTTTCACCCCTGACCTGTTTTCATGCCTGCCTTTATTCTGCGATTAGTGTAAACATGTAGACCTTTTCTTTACATACATATTTGCATGAAAACGATTTCTTTAAAATGCAATTATCTAAAATACATCTTGGCATTTCAAGAATGTAAATCTTAATACAGGAAATGTAATTGTGTAACTGTGTATTTCACGCTCTGATAGACTGTGCCGGGGTTTGATGCAATAGGCTTAGACACTCTTTCTCCCATCGGCGTACTAGAGTATCAAATTACCGAGCTTTCTCTAAATAACTTTACCTTCCAAGCGCTAATCTTGCAGTGATCCAAGGATGTTGCTCTCAGACAGCTGGTCTTGGGGGGGAAGTTGCTGGAATCGTTGTTATACGGTCACTCCGCTCCGTGATCGGTTCGTGGCCTCGATTTGTATCGTGGTTATGCTCAATTTATGAGTCTGAGTCAGAACAGGAAATATGGAAACTCAAACGCAATGAGGGGAAGACCTCGGAGGATCGTGAGCACAGAGAGAAGAGGAAGGAGGGCGGAGATGTAAGGAATGATATCCTTCATGAACAGTGTTAAAGGCTAAGAGAGAACAAAATATGAAGAAACAGTAGCAGTTAAACTAAAAAATGAAGGTCAAAAAATACATTTTACAATGCAAGCAATAGTTTTTTGTAGAAATATCTGGAGCCAATCAACCAAAAGTTTCAGGAATATTTGGATAGAAAAGCATAAAATGGACCCATTGCTGACCTTTTCTTACTGTTACAGTACTCTGACATTAATATTTTAACCACCTCTGCCAAGCTGGTCACCAATATGACAGCCAGGCAGGTAAAGATGCATACAGATCCGTTATCTTTCCTTTCTCTGTCTTATAAGTGAACAACTGTGTAGAAATCATCACCATAGTCACTTTTCATCTTTAGTTGGCACAGACCATCGCTTTACTGGTTTGAATTGACAAATGTGTGACATGATGAAAGGCCAAAATGGATCTTTGGCTTTAGTAGGGGTTTGTGTGCTTTCTGCAGGCCGGCGTCTGTGCTGCAAGATCATCTGTGTGGGAAGAACTCAGCGTTACAACACGACTGTCAAATAAAAAGTGGACTTTTACTTTTTTATCTCTTGTTAAATTTTTTTTTTTTTCAGATTTCATATAATTAACCTTCATAAAACTGGTTAAGTAAAACAAAAATTACATTAAAAAAAAAATTAGAAAACAAAAATAAGTATGAAAGGCATGTGCGAGGCTCCAAAAGTGTTTCTTATTAAAAGAAATGAAGCAAAGGCTGTTTTGTGGCCACTCTTGCACGAGCTCTGGGGAGTGACAGCTTAAACTGGTCCCATGGACACATATTTTAATCTCCGCGGTGCTTTGCAGCTCGTTCCTGGTTATCTTCGGTCTCTTTGTTGCCTCTCTGATTAATGCCTTCTTTGCTTGGTCTGCAGGTTCCGGTGGGCGGCTCTCTTCAAGCAGGTTTGTTGTGGTGCCATATTTTTTTTTATAATAACGGATTCAACAGTGTTCCACGGGGGATACAATTTTTTTACCCAACATTTCTGGAAGTCTATCCCTGACCTGTTGGAGAGGGTCCTCCATGGCACTTTATTTAGAGGTGTAGCAGAATCTGCTGGTTTTCAGAACAGCTGTATTCATAACGAGATCATGTGACACTAACACACATAAATATATACATGCACCACTCTTCAGTTTAATTTTTTCACAGCAATATTTTTTGTAGGTCCAACAATATACACAGTATAAAAAGTCTATGTATGTATCGTTTTTTTTAAGGCAATTCAGAAGCCCACGTACATACTTAATGCATTTTTGTTGTTTGTTTTGTATGTTATGTGGTGTCAATTGGTTCACTTGGTTGTATTGACCACCGATTCTTTTCTTCCTTACCTTTTACCTATCTCTCCATTAACGCTGAGTCGGTGGTTTGTCCAAAACTTGTCCCAGTCTGACTGAAATTGACATCCCAACCCGATGCTGTTGACACACGATTCATGGAAGCAGTGCAGGGCTGTATGTAAACTCCACAATAATGGTTTTATTATACGACGCTGCCCAACTCCAACAGGCGAGACAAGGGATACAAGTACATATTGTACCTGGTAGAGTACATGGGGGAGCTGGAAATCATGCCTGCGTGATATATTTTATGTGTTTCTGTGTTGTTGGCATGTTTTTGGTTCCAGTGTGTTTCTATCATACAACGCTTCTGCAACACAAGACAAAAAATACAGACAAAACCCAACAAAGAGCAAGTGCTGTGTGTGTATGTGAGAATAGATCTGAGGATATACAGCACAATATGATTTGCAGATGGTTTAATTAATGTTGCAGGCCATCCATTTGCTAATCCTTTGGAGGGATGTGGTGGGCTTGAACCAATCCCTGATGACAATGGCCGATTGGACCGGTCGCCAGTCAATATAAGTTCACTCAGACAGACGTTCACGCTGATGGGGAGAACATTAAAACGCCACAGAAAAAAGAAAAGCTGCCAGTTGGCTGTACTGTAACACTATCACAACTACAGACGTGCACATTTTGTGTTCAAACTCAATTCAAACAGCTGGAAAATGGCACAATTCAGCGAGAAATAACTCCTGAATAGATACATTTTGTTGTCATGTTGTGTCAGAAAGTGTCTTTTAACCTGTGTGTTTAGGTCCTTTGTGTTCAATAAGCTTATTAAACAAATATGTCCGTGTTCTCCCTGCACAATGTGCCTATTTTGTGTCTTCATTGAAATGTACAACACCAATAAATTGCAAGTGAATACTCAGTTTGGCTGCAACATAGTCACTGCATCATGAATGCATCACCGGGTCACACTCGCTTGTATACACAATTGACAATTTTAGGAAATGAAAGACTATTTTCTAATAATAATATAGAAGTCATCCTGCCTCATATACAAAATAATGTAATTGCGCACAATGAATTGCATCTGTCATCTTTGCTGAAACCATAATATTAATAATTATAATTAGTATATAATACAATCACAATGGTGTGCTATTTTTGTGTTAATACTCGTTGCTATTGCTCATACTATTATTGCGCAACATTTTATTTTGATCATTGGAAAATAAAGCCTGAGAGAGAGAAAGAGAGAGAGAGCTCTCATGACTTGTGTGTAGAGATGAAGATGCATGTTTCTGTATGTGTGTAGATGTGAGAAAGAATCAGAAAATAGACAACATATTCACAGCTGCTCAGATACAATTCATAACCATGCAGCCCTCTGTCCACCGGTATATTTTCATAGAGTGAACATCGTGTATGCTATTGATGCTTTGCATTGCTTATGCATCATCACTCACGTTCCATCTGCTCGCACAACACGCATGATGAATTCAACGTTCGAGAAAAAAACAAAACAATCGCAGTGCGAGGCGAACCTAGTTTATGGATTTGATGTCATATTATACTATACGATTATTTGTATTATGCCATTTGGAACAAGAGAATATTTCATGTAATGTATGAGACTGTGAACTACACATGCTATGTACAATCAAGTAAATCTCCCGCTCGTTGTGTCTGTGCTTCATGGTTGTGTTACAGCCCCTCAGGAACACACCTCCTGTCCATAAATATAAGTCTATATGGAGCTGTCCCCCATGATCACAGAACTATCTGACAATAACTACATATTTAATTCATACTCGGCTGTTCATCTTTGCAGTAGATGTATAGCCTTTGGACGGCGACAGCAGTCCTCCTGTGACACAGACACACACTTATCATGTAGCAGGTTAGCCAGCAATGATTTATCTATTCTGCAAAAACAGAAGGTAGCAGGTGACCCATTAACACACGCTGTCTTAATTACCGATTGACTGGAATTATTCACTCGCCCTTGTCCACGTTTGCTTCTCTAAGTGCAGTCATGAGGAGAGGAATTCTTAGAGTTTCATGTTAAATGTTTCACGCTGCTGTATTGTGTGTTTTTTCTTTTTTCCTCTTTGTTCTGTGCATGTTAGTTTCCTTTTCTCCCTCTTTTCCATCTCTCTAGATCTTACTCCCTGTTGCTTTGGGAATGGAACAGATCAAATTACTTGTTCTTCCACGCTGTTAATACCATTAGATTTTGAAGGACAATCACATAATAGCTCACGGTTATAGCCGTACCTACCTAAAATAATAAGCATTGCTGTAATTGTTTCTATAATGCAGGGTTGTAGCTAAAAGTGGGAGCTCCGTCTTCATACAGCTACATGCATTTAAAAAAAATAAGGAACTTTGCTGCAGGCCGTTTCAACCCCGTTTCTCTATTCATTAAATCGTTGGGTGAAAACATGGAGTCAATTTGTTTCAATATTGTCTTATCTCCTGTGAAAATATCCATGTAATAATCTTTGGTCATCACCAAAAACAACTCCTCGGCAGTATATATATATATATATATATATATATATATATATATATATATATATATATATATATATATATATATATACATATATATAAATATATATATATGGAGATTTCGTTGCATTTTTGGTGTGTTGCTGGAGGGCCCAGCAGAGTGATGTCAAATGCTTTGTCCCCAGTGAACCTGAACACATTGCCTATTTCAGCCATTTTTTTTCTCTCATTCATCTCACAGATCAGATATGCTCCAATATTAATCAACGCAGCTGTTGACACTGGACAAATAATAGCTGGCTGGCTTTATGTGACTGTGACCTGAAGCGGTCTTTTTATGCTTTAAATCCATTTTCTGTAAGTATAAACATGTGAGCATTGTCAACCTCAAAATGAATGGACTAGCTAGCATCCGAAGGAATTCATCCGTCTCTGTGCTGTGACTAATGTGACAAAGGTGTCTTTTTGAGGGGGGGTTTACATCCCACTTTTACTTGGCTAACTTTCTTACAAACACAACTTCAAATGAATAACAGTGTGTCAGCTCAAGGTGTAAATTAGCCAGTTTTCGCTAACATGTTCGCTAACATGTTCGCTAACATGACTTCATGCTAGTTTAGGGTTATTTTTCTCTTTACCTACAGCTTTATTCAATCTTGAATTTGTATTAATATATATAGCTGCCTGTTTTAGATAATCAACACGACTGTGAACCAACATACAGCCCATGCAACAAGGGAAATGAAACACTGCTGCGTACCGCTACCCGCTTTCAGGAAGACAAGCGGACATTTTGATAGTCTGGGGCAAAATATTTGATTTCGCAGTGTGCATTAAAAAGCTATTTCTTTAATTATTAAACTGCTGCTAAAGTGAGAAGAGCCTTTTACAGCCTTGATGAATCTGTGCCCTTGAGTACTTTTTTAGTGTGGAAATAGTGTTTAAACATTCAATCATGGAATCAGAGTTCAAATTTTATCTTTATTTTTACCTGCATGTCTTTGAGTTTGGGAGTGAAACGACAAAGGATATTGGTTCTCTCTCTTCTCCCTCAACTTCTTTTTTCTTTTCTGTCTCTTCATTCTTCTTCTTCTCCTCTTTCTTTTGATTATTCAGCCTCTTTTGTTGCTTTCTCTTTGTCTGTTTTTTGGGGGCGAGCTCCTGAAGGTTGAGATTGCGTATTTGGAGTTCAACACTTCGCTCTGTCAGGAGGAGATCTCGTCCTCCATTCGGTCGACTCCATCTCACTGTTCTGTCTTTCGCTGGACGCTCTCATCCTTTGCGGCAAGCTGACATCTCATCCGTTCTTCCAGAACCGTGAGCTTTATTTCCCACTCTGCCTCTCGCTCTGGATGATCTCGCTTTCTTTGTCGGCGTGGCCTCGGTCTCCAGGTTCTCTGCTTCGAGAGCCTTCCTGTCACTCCTTGTTTGAGTGATCAGATCTCTCTTTTTTCCAGGAGAATCTGGTTCACCTTCCTGTCAAAGGTCCTACAGATCTCTCTGAACCTCATGTTCCTCTCTTTCCAGCACTCATTAGCTCGGTAGAACTCTGCACTCCGTTGGTGTTTGACCGACAGGATCTCATTCTGCTTTTCCAGCAGACGTTGGCTTTGAGATTTGATCTCTTGCTGCCACTCCTTACCGTTGACTTTCTTGTCAACGATCTCACTAGCTCTCTCTGACTTGAGTGCCTTCATTATCTTGGTTTACTCCTGCTCTGAACTAAGCTCCTTGGTGTCCATCTTCCAGCTCGTTGACTTGTTTTTTGGACATCCATAAGGGCTTTTCTCAGGTCCTGCCACTGTGTGCTGGGAGTGTGCAGGTTTGGTTGGTCCTTAAGGGTTTTCCTGGTGATGGACTTTGACGAAAAGAGTCCAGCTTCTCTTGATTTCGGACTTTCTTTTGCCAGCATATGCTTTCTTTCAAATGGTTCTCTCTAACTTGACATTTTCTCCCGTATATATATATTTCACTTGTATATAAGTAATAAGGTTCAATACATCCAAATACAGCAGTAACATACACAAAACAAAGCCTGATGATGTAATATTTGCACATGATCGTATTTTTAAAGTGCTTGTACTTATTTGTCAATGAAATTTAGGAAGGCTAAAGAAGAACAAGCTTTTATGTGACCCACGGTTTTGCAAATATGCATTGTTTAAAGTTTAGAGGACCCTCGCTAGGGCCTGAGACGACTGACCCGTTGATCCCCCCGGTGTCAGCGGACCTCTCCACACAACAACAAAAAACACACACAAAACAAGCTGTAGGTGTTTCGCTCATACTTATGCGATAAGAAAGGCCACTTTACGCTCTATTTCAGGTGGACCGTTTCCTCTCCGGCAGAGAATGGACCAGAACAAAACAGTTGTCTGGTGCTTTGAGCTCCCACCCTGTTCCTCACATGAGCCCATATTCCACACAGCGGGCTGTGAAATCATTTTTTGGTCTCCCTCGGAAGAGAGACCCCATGCAGAAATCCATAAATTCATGAGCATCCACCATCCACATGAAAAGAAAAGGATGCGGTGGAAACGCAGTGTGATAGAGAGCAGAGAGAGAGAGAGAGAGAGAAGAGAGAGAGATGCTAGAATAGATGAAGAGGGTGAGCGAGCGAGGTAAACAGAGAGACAGACATGTGGCAAAACAGGTTGGAGAGTAAGAGGAGAGATACTGGACGGCAGAGAGCAGACACATGAATGCTGAGCAGCAGTGTGAGCGCTCGGAGGGACGCAGCGTGAGTCTGAACCCCCGACCGCTTCACTGCCGGAAGACACAGACAGAGGAATAACAAAATGCTTCGGTTGCTCGCACATGGTCGCGCATTCATTATCACACGCACGCACACACACACACATAGATGCACAACATGCAAACACACAAACACATGAATACATGCACTTCACACTTGCACATGCATGAGAATGTACACTTATATGAGCACACACACACACACACACACATAAATGCACAACATGCAAACACATACAAACACATACATACATACACTTCACACTTGCACATGCATGAGAATGTATATGTACGCACACACACACACAGACACACACACACACACACACACACACACATAAATACACAACATGCAAACACACTTACACACAAACACATGAATATATGCACTTCACACTTGCACATGCACAAGAATGTACTATATGTGCATGCACACACACAAATGCACAACATGCAAACACACAAACACATGAATACACGCACTTCACACTTGCACATGCATGAGAATGTACACTCGTATATCCGCGCACACACGCACAAACACACACACACCCCTACACACACACACACACACACACACACACACACACACACACACACACACACACACACACCACTGCTCCGTTCCTTCATTCCACTCAGCCCAGTTTCTCACTTTCGCCTCGTTGCAGCTCTGTCGTCTTATTTCACTTCTCCTGACTCCTCGTCTCCTCACTTATCAACCCTACTAGGACGTAGCATTGCTAACTAGGACGTAGCATTGCTAACTAGGACGTAGCATTGCTAACCCTGGCTCAGCATATGTAGCCTAAAAGTGCAGAGGGAGAGATAACGTACCCCGAGCGATGTGACAGCGCTCATTGATTCTTACATAATCTTACAAAGCGAATTGCCTGAAGCCATAACTTTGATGATGAAAGCTATTTTTTTGTGTTGGATTTTAATTATTTTATGATATTAGTGTTATATTACAACATATGATATTATGTGATACTGTAACTGGGTCGTTAAAGTTTAAAACCCTTCTGAGAGGAACAGATCATCTTATAACATAGAGGAAAGCCTGAAGGCAGGATCCGACTGCGATGGGTGAAGTTAGTAGATTGTAGTAACTTTATTTCAGTCTGGGTCTACTACTAGTTTACTCTTGTTACTTATTGTTGTTCAGCTTGTTACTTAAACCTTTTCAGCCCCGAGCTCCTTAAGCCCCAAGCGCCTCTTTTGGGCAAAAAAAAAACAACCAAAATTTAATTATCTCCGCAATCACATGGTTTATTAACTTCATTTAAATTGCTACAATATCGCAACCTTTGTGAGAGGAGATGTAGGCCTTAAAAAAATGAATAAAGTAACCTTTGAGTTTAAGTACTAACTCTGTAAACTTGCTGCGGCGACTTTAACGTTTCACTAAACGCTTGATAAGTATCTCGTACAACGTCGGATTTCACAAACAGACACATCCTCGTAACGCACGGGCGTGTGGGAGTTTAAAACACTTATAAACCTCCTGTTATTACCTGTAAAGTCTCATAACGGCCAGAGTTATTTCCTTTTTTTCTCGAGCGGAAGCTAATGAGTGAGGCCTCCCTGCATGGTCCGCGAATGTTTCTCATAAAATAAGTAATTTTTCCATTTTTGAACCGAACAACACAGTTTTTGGACTGAATATCCTTCCTAACATGCCGATGCTTTGCAGATTCTGATTTTTTAGGTCCTAATCTTTCCAAAAAGGTGCCTTATTAGTATGTGAGCTCTTGTTAAGGCCCTGAAGAGTACAGTTTGAAAAACTCGGGGAGACGGTTTTGAGGAATCTAGCTCATAATCATGCTGGATGTTCATAGTTATGATCAAAATATGCTATAAAAGTGTTTTTCTTTAAATAAACATTTTATTTGCTACAAAATTCTGAAAAAAAATCATAAAACATAAGTATTAGCACTCATTTGGGGTTCATTTGACTACTTGAACGCGGGGAACAAGAGGTCCAGAAACCAAAGCGAGACTGCTTAAAGACTGCTGAGGACGGTTGTGATGTATTAAAGAGGATTATGTTTGTTTCAATATTTTTCTCACACAAACCACAATGCTTTATTAACCTAAAAGGGTGTTAAACAGACTATTTGCTGCATGCAGGTACATCGCGGGTGTCAAAAATAACCCTGGAAAGAATGAATTAATAATTTAAATGAAGATGTAACATGAACATGTGGATAAGTCCCATCCGTTTGAGTGGCATGTTAGCGGTCCAATAGGAAGCCGGAGATAAGATCCGACATCTGCAGCCGTGACCTGCCGTGACCTGTCCCCCGCAAAATGAGCATTAACCTGCATGCTAACAGTGCGCTAACGTCGGAACGCCACATGCTAGCTTGTTTAATTTGTACACTGTGCAAAGCTCAGCTGATTAGCGTACGCTGGACTAGTTCAGATCACACATTTCCGCTGTTGGTTTCAGGTGTGAGGCTTGCTCAACTGCTAATGAGTGTTCATACTTAAAAAAAAAGAAAGAAAAAAAGCTCCACGTTTGATTAATTTCCAGTTGTGAGCCGCCGCCGTTGCTGCAGAGAGTTGATGAGCTGATGCTGCTTCAGAAGTGAAGAAGGTGAAGTGAAAGAACGGGGGATCGACTGAAGGATCTGCAGCTCACTGTCGAGAATAAACGGTCGCAATTGTTCCTCGATTGATCCTCAATAAGTGACGTACAACAATATAACTTCACAAGTCGTCTTAGCAGCTTGTCTAACTGCAGAGAGCGTGTGATAATCCTGTTTGGCTTTTAATTTGATCTATGGGGACTGAGTGATATTTGCTTTGTTTGAATCGGAAACCATGATTTCTTTTCAAATTAAAAATGCACTTTACACGAAGGACACAGTTGTTTCACTTTCTTTTTTCAGTGTACTCAGGAGGAAATGGTGAATTCCTCATTAAAAACTCAGCATACTTGTTAAGATTTGTATGAAGTTTAACATTTTTTGGGTGTAGGGGGGGTCACAAAAAGGGTAGTAAAGGCCAGATAATCTTGAAGTAGTGACTTGGTAACTCAGTTACACACAGTTTTACTTGTGTGGTCCTTCAAAATAGTAACTACATGAGTTGTTAAAGCATCTTTAAGTCTTATAATTCTCATCATCCACTGTATAGTAGTCAGGTCAACCACCTCACATGTTCCTGTATATCTTCTATTTTGTGCTCTAAAAAAAAGTTGTATTATTTTCGCCCATTTCTTTTGAGCATGTGCATCACATACAGCTGGGCATGTATGTTTTAAGCATGTCGCACACTGCCACATACAGTACACACATTGTGCATACCATCCCATTATCGCCTCAGGGTGCCTGGTTGCTGTCATGCTGATCTCTCTGTATATTGTGTTCTATCTATAACATTAATTAAGCCGGGGACCCGGTAACTCAGTGGGTGCTCTGTTGACACCAGTGTGACACACACACATACACACACACACACACACACACACACACACACACACACACAAGAAGCAATTGTGTAAATATGCATGCATTTGTTTTACAGTCAATGCAAACATGCTGGTGCACAAGCAGGATGCTCATGTATACACACACACACACACGTACACACACACACACTCAAATGTCATCGCAAAAGGCTAGTAGGTCCACACAGATGCATCCAAAAGCATAATAACCATGATTATTCCACCCCAAGTGCCCACTGAGGGCCGTCACATGACATATCCTCACAGTTTTTGACACCGATTGCTTAATATGGTTCATAAAGTGACACAGAGATGACAGATCAATAATTAAAATGGAGGTTAAAAAAAGAGAGAAGGGGTCATGCTGGAGGTGGTATAGGAGCATTATATGGTAGAGAACCAGCATCATATCTCCTTAAATCAACCGAGGAGGAAGGTAAAGGCATCAGACGTGGGGTTCACGAGGGCATTGTACAGTGTGTGTGTGTGTGTGTGTGTGTGTGTGTGTGTGTGTGTGTGTGTGTGTGTGTGTGTGAAGTGACACACTCTTCACACTATGAAAGAGAACGTATAGTTACTAAAGAATAATGAGACCACTTTAATCACAGCGTAAAGATGATGCATGAGGTGACGCCTGATGACTAATTCACTGTGATTCCTCACGCAATACAGGAACAAAAAGGAAGAATATCGTTGTTAATTAACCAGAGTGTGAGTTTGGGCGTCACACAAAGAGAGAGAGACAGTAACGGGAACATTATTAATAAGCATATGGACTAATTGAAAATAAATAGTGTCAGTTCTGCATCAATAATAATGACTTTTTCCATCTCCTATATGTACAAATGAAATCGTAAACCCTTAAAAATATAAAAACACAACCATATCCCTGACTTATATAACATTAAATATAAATGCTTTCATAACACATTGATAGTGGGTGTTCATTTGTGTTATTGTGTTTACTTGTTAAGTCAGAATAGAAAGTGAGGGGGATAAATTAAGCCTCTCTTGTGCAATATACATAAAAGTGGTGAAATAATTGTATTGCAGGACGGCGCGCCGGCTTCCAAAGGGCTTGTCTGCCCCCTTCAGGCCGTCACACGTATGACACCCATGCAAAGGTATGAGTCTGGCCTCGATGATGTCATCGCAAACTGATGGGACAGAGGGGATTATTTAATTATTTGTCTGTTAGGATGCTTCAACTATTCCTTCTGGGGCTGGAGGGAAGACGTTGTTGGCAGAGAAGTGCAGGAAGAAGAATAGTTTCAAGAAGTCTCATTCTTACTTCCTCCATATAAAGGTAAATTATAATATTGTCTGAAAAGACTTTGAAATACCTGAAACGTCCACGCTTTAATGTCTGTTTTCTAGTTATTGTCTGAAATAGTTGGAAAAATCTGTTTGCATGTCAAACAAGTTATACACATCACCTGGGGACAGATGCATTATGCATTGAGTGAAACCCTGTAATGTATAGGTGCATTACAAAGTGTTAATAAATACATAAATAAACCGCTTTAAAGGGTTGAAGCCACTGGAGCCATAACCCCATGCAGACCATGACACAACTCGTGATGGTTGATAACTTTAACTAATTAAAGTTTACATCAGGTAACAGTTGTCGCTGTCATAGTTTTTACATTTTTGTAAAATCCCCTTTTATCTACTTTTGACCCATGCGTGTGAATTGTCGTTTATTGTGAAGACAAAGATGATGTTATGCAATATGTTCCATTGCTTTTTGAGTATGCGAAGGCAACTTGAAACAATGTTAATCCAGAAACTCACATGTTTAATTAAAGTGTTTCCTAATCACCCCTCTCCTCTCGTTTGACCATTTTCAAAATCATAATAGAAATTCTCAATCAAAATAAAAGAAAGAATTAGGTCAGAAACGCAACTCAAGCAATGGAAACAGGAGTGCAACAGAAAGAATAGTCATATGTCAAAGTTATCATAGATTCATAGTCCGTGCTCGAGCTGAAACCCAGGGGTGTAAAGAAAAACTGTGGAAATAATGCTTGCTAATGGGAAGGGAATGCTAAATTATGCAAATCAGTCCCAGAGCCATTAACGGACACGGTGGGTTTTTTTTGTGTCTTTCCTCTTCTTCCTCATTGACGCCAGCATGGGAGTTGATAGATTTGAGGCTTCACATCTATAGGTGAGGTTTAAGTTTCCTCTCCCTCCTTTTCCGCCGGCCTTCCTCTGGCCCTAATGAGCGTCCCTGTACATCATTACGAACTTCTTGGAATGATATTAGCATTAAATAGAGGACAATAAAGTGCATTGGGGAAACAATATCTGATGTGACAGAGCAATTAGGACCATGTTTTATGAGCGTCTCGCCGTCTTGAAGTGTGGCCTGCACACTGCAGAGAGTTGCTAATTTGGAGCAGGGCATGAATGTCCTGGGCGACATCTTGGGCGGGCGGAGGGGGGGCTCTCGAGAATCGCACACACACACACACACACACACACACACACACACAAACATTGCTGGCAGTGTTCTTTGGTGGCGACTCTTTTGTTTGAAATGGATTTTTAACACATTGTGACGAGAGACGCATTCCAGGGCAAATGTTGGATACGTCTGTTAATGATGTGTCTTGTTTCTGAGTCGGGATGCTTTTGTATGGAAGCCCATTTCCGTGCCAAAAAAAAGAAGTCATAATTATGTCAACAAAAAAACAAAAATTATAACTATGAAAAAAATGAAGTATGACAAAAGAGGTCATAATTATAACAAAAACAAAAAAAACCTAATTATGGCAACGAAAAAAAGTATGACAAAAAAAGTATAACAAAAAAAGTATGACAAAAAAAAGTTTGACAAAAAAAAGTATGACGAAAAAAAGTATGACAAAAAAAAGTATGACGAAAAAAAGTATGACAAAAAAAGTATGACAAAAAAAGTATGACAAAAAAAGTATGACAAAAAAAGTATAACAAAAAAAAGTATGACAAAAAAGTATGACCAAAAAAAGTATAACAAAAAAAAGTATGACAAAAAAAAGTATGACAAAAAAGTATGACAAAAAAAAAGTATGACAAAAAAAGTATGACAAAAAAAAGTATAACAAAAAAAAATATGACAAAAAAGTATGACCAAAAAAAGTATAACAAAAAAAAGTATGACAAAAAAAGTATGACAAAAAAGTATGACAAAAAAGTATGACGAAAAAAAGTATGACAAAAAAAAGTATGACAAAAAAATGTATAACAAAAAAAAGTATGACAAAAAAAGTATGACAAAAAAAAGTATGACAAAAAAAGTATGACAAAAAAAAGTATGACAAAAAAAGTATGACAAAAAAAAGTATAACAAAAAAAAGTATGACAAAAAAAGTATGACAAAAAAGTATGACAAAAAAAGTTTGACAAAAAAAAGTATGACGAAAAAAAGTATGACAAAAAAAAGTATGACAAAAAAATGTATAACAAAAAAAAGTATGACAAAAAAAGTATGACAAAAAAGTATGACAAAAAAAGTATGACAAAAAAAAGTATGACAAAAAAAGTATGACAAAAAAAGTATGACTAAAAAAGTATGACAAAAAAAGGATGACAAAAAAATGTATAACAAAAAAAAGTATGACAAAAAAAAGTATAACAAAAAAAAGTATGACAAAAAAGTATGACCAAAAAATGTATAACAAAAAAAAGTATGACAAAAAAAGTATGACAAAAAAAGTATGACAAAAAAGTATGACAAAAAAAGTTTGACGAAAAAAAGTATGACGAAAAAAAGTATGACAAAAAAGTATGACAAAAAAATGTATAACAAAAAAAAGTATGACAAAAAAGTTTGACAAAAAAGTATGACAAAAAAAGTATGACAAAAAAAAGTATGACTAAAAAAGTATGACAAAAAAAGGATGACAAAAAAAGTATGACAAAAAAAGTATGACAAAAAAAAGTATGACAAAAAAGAATGACAAAAAAAGTATGACAAAAAAAAGTATGACGAAAAAAAGGATGACAAAAAAAGTATGACCATAAAAGTATGACAAAAAAAAGTATGACCAAAAAAGTATGACCAAAAAAAAGTATGACAAAAAAAGTATGACAAAAAAAGTATGACAAAAAAAGTATGACAAAAAAAAGTATGACAAAAAAAGTATGACAAAAAAAAGTATGACAAAAAAAGTATGACAAAAAAAGGATGACAAAAAAAGTATGACAAAAAAATGTATAACAAAAAAAAGTATGGCAAAAAAAGTATGACAAAAAAAGTATGACAAAAAAAGTATGACAAAAAAGTATGACAAAAAAATGTATGACAAAAACAAGTATGACGAAAAAAGTATGACCAAAAAAAAGTATGACAAAAAAGTATGACAAAGAAAAGTATGATAAAAAAAAGTATGACAAAAAAAAGTATGACAAAAAAAGTATGACAAAAAAAGGATGGCAAAAAAAGTATGACAAAAAAATGTATAACAAAAAAAGTATGACAAAAAAAGTATGACAAAAAAAAGTATAACAAAAAAAGTATGACAAAAAAAGTATGACAAAAAAAGTATGACCAAAAAAAGTAAAACAAAAAAAAGTATGACAAAAAGCATGACAAAAAAAAGTATGACAAAAAAAGTATGACAAAAAAATGTGTAACAAAAAAAAGTATGACCATGAAAAAGTTGACGAAAAAAAGTCATAATTTTGACAAAAAAATGAGTTGAAATTATAATTATGACTTTTTTTGTGGCGGAAATGGGCTTCCATATTTTTGCCTTGCTGTACTTCTTTGTGTATGTGTGTGTGTGTGTGTGTGTGTGTGTGTGTGTAATTTCACTGTCAACAAATAATAAATCAAACCAGACAATTAACATTTTAATTGCTCGTGTTTGGCTGTCGAGGCCGAAGTGGTTCCAATTGTCATGTAAAAAAAACCCTTTTTCAAGAATACTCGTCCAAAAAAAAAAAGATCCATGGTGATAAAAGCTTGTTACTCGATATTAAACAATGTTAACACTTTGAAGGAAGTTAAAATGTTCCACTTTGTAGAACTTCCCCAATATGAACACAATCACACAATATTTTAATACATAAAATATAGACATTGCCTTGTCTTGCATGTCTTTCATATTGGACGGTGTGTGTCTATGGTGTGCATGTGTGTGCGTGTGTGTGTGTATATAGAATGATCTTTAGTCAATAATCCTTCTTAATCTCCTTTACAGGCTGTCTGAATGTGAGTGTGTATGTGTGTGTCTGCACACACTAATGTGTTTATCCAAAAAGTGTTAATATACTTATTTTGTGTTGTGTGCGTGCATATTTGTGCCCTCGCCGCTCACCCACTCGCATCGTTCGGGTCCTCGTCGTAACACACACACACACACAAACACACACACACACACACACAGAAGCTGTAAACCACATGATGCTCTCAGACTTATAGTTCCATAATTTCTTAGCCATGGCAGAACAAACCCAATTTGACTTGTGGGAGGCTGAACATCTGTAATCCTGCACCCGGCAGACAATCAATCCCTCCACTGCCCTTTGGATGACTCCGCACAGTTCCTCCCGCTCACCTCTCCTGTCTTTGCTGCTTTGTGCATATTTCAGATGACTGAGAGGGTTGTTGAGATGTGTTGTGGTGCTTATTTGTGCGGGCATTTTGAGAAGCTACGGGGTATTTCACCCATATCTGCGTGTTTCTCTGTATTTGTGTTTTTGTTGACGCAAAGTCGACCTTTCGGCAAACGTCAACCGTTCCTGTCCTCGTGCTTTGCACATCAGGAGTTTGTGAACCGATAGCTGACGACTCTTTCACCACAATAACTGCGCTCCCTCGAGAGGACTCGCTCATAAAAGGAGTTTTCATCTCCAGGGAGCAGCCTGATTAAATGAAGGTCACATTTTTTCTTTTCCACCGAGGAGTCGAGAGCAAATTTCACCCTGGCATTTGAGGTCTGTGCGGTTTGTGTGATGCAAATCTCCAGGCGTTTTTGAATGGCCATCAAAAACCCGGCAGTTTAATAACTTCGCAGCATGTTCATATTGATGTGTGAAAGGTGTTCGGAGGATTGGAAAATCTCCGGTGTGCACAACCCAAGCGGTTCCTCCATTGTTAGTCTCGTAATCCAAGCACCTCTTTGGAAACCTTTGCATACGACACACAGCTGATAGATGTTGTTGGCGAGAACATCTGGCGGGCCAGCCTGTTCACAAACAGATAGGACGGGCAGACTTCTGCAGCTCGAACTCACAACCCAAGCGAGGCACTCCAACAGCAGAATAGCAGAGAGGAGGATGTACTATTTAATGAGAGTTGCACTTGAAGGAAAGGTAAATGTCAACGCAAAGGAGGCTGGAGGATTACATTGAGCGTGTGTGATTTTGAATTTCAGTTATGAGTAATACAACATCCTAAATCTATACTATACATCATCTTTTTTCCAAAACATGAACTAATTACTTTTTTAAAACTTTACGTTCAGAATCAGCTACATGGAGTTTGACGCCGTTTCTGCGCTTTATACTTTGTTTATAATGCAAAATATAAAAAACTGTAAACAGTGGTCCAGATAGTGCAGATAGGTGGAAGTGATTCATTTATGCCATATAATTAAGACATTGCCTTAACTCTCAGGCCTCTAAGGTCATTTTTGTCGATTTTCTCGATTTGACATAATTTCTTAAATTCCCCTTTTAAGGCACTTTCTTATAAGATACATACCCACAATCTCAGCTCTCTATATAACGAGGCAACATTGTGATAAGGCAAAAATGTAAGGACAAAATATGACTCTAAAGCTGAAAAATGTAATCTCAATTCTTCATATCTCTTATGAAAACATAACTTTCCTCACAAGGTTGGACTGTTTTGATGATGGAAATTGGTTTACCAAAGGTTTAGGTCCACAAAAGCAGTGAAATATATGAATAAACTGGTGGATACAAGCACATAAATGTCTAAAACTAAACTTTTTATCAATTTGATTTATTTTGTAGGAATGTGATCTTTTACACGTTTCACCAATATGATAGAAATGGGCCTGAGGCGTGACTTCATACTGCAGATGAAGCTTCATGGGGTGTGTGCAAATGAAAAATGACCATTACAACATGTTTTGTTATCCAGAGCATGAAGATAATACAAAAACAATTTGCTATGTAAAGAACTAGAAGGATATTGTCGACCTGTGTGTGTGTGTGTGTGTCTGTATGTGTTGTTGCACGAGCGTCTCTTTGCTTTGTCGGCCGCGCATGCCTTAGTGCATGATTAAAAAAGCAAAGCACCCACCTTCCAGTTCCACCCTTTTGTTGAAGCACCGTTAGCTCCGTCGGCGCTTTGCACCGTCTGCGCTTGTTGACGCCGTGACCCGCTGCCCCCCCCCCCCTCCACCCCTCAGCCGTCGCCATGTTGAGAGCTGTTGAGAAGCAATAGAAATGCTCCCGACGTTGTATTCAGCGCCTTTTAATGAATCGGCGAGCATAAAAGAAATCCAGCAGCATTATGTTCTGAAGGGACGAGTTTCATTTTGATTCAAAGAAAAAAACCTTGGTTGGAAAAGGAATTTAAATGAAATACAAAAAAAAAAGTTGAAAGAAAGTTGTTGAGTGTGGCTTTAGTCGTCTCTTTAGAAACGTGCAACCTCTTACTGCAGCGAGATACATTAAGCAACGCGCCGCCGGCTTCACGCTCCCATGTACGGATGTATGGAAGCGATGTAAAGAGTTCAAGAGGAGATGCAGAAGATTGCTTCTCTTGCTCTCTCAACAATATCTGCGTCTCTATTGATTTCCTGCACCCTGGGCCAAGAAGATGGCGGTGAAATTAGGATTGCCCGTTGTCACAATCATCAGGAGATTAAGATATGCTGGTTGTACCTTCCAGCATAACACATTTGCATGAACATTCATCTGAGTTTAATATGAAAAAAACTATGATGTACAGTCCAAAGCTTTGTCTTAGACGTTGATATGTTGAGATCGCTCTTTGGGTTGTGTGTCTCTCCTCGTCTCTCTGTGCAAACACTCGCAACGAAAAGCCTCAACGACGCAAAACGCTACAAGTTCTTTTGTTGCATCACTGCTGCAAATGAAAAAACCCGCCAACAACAAAGTGCCGACCTGGCACGCTCGCAGAAATTAGCCTCTCAGAGATGTGATTATGTCTGTGCAATCTTTGCTGGTCCTTTAACCAAATGCTGAATGACTCAACCTCATTAGGTGTGTGGATGTGTGTGAGATTCCTATAATGAGGTTTTATAGCGATGAGAAAATAATTGGCATTTCGGTTATGATCAGGCTTGTGGGGGGAGGAGGGTCTTACAGTGGGGAGATGGCTTTGAGTCTGATTTGCACTTCAAGAAAAGTGCATAGACAGAAGAAATAACACCGCCATGTCTTCTTCGTCTTTGATCCGGCGCATCGACGCGGCTCCGGGAGGGCAATTCCCACCGACAGACGCTTCACTGTGTCGCTTTACGCGACACAAAGTCAAAGTTAAAGTTAAATCAGAACATGGGGGATATTACGATGCGACACGCAACCAAGGAATAAAACATGACGCTTCTATCGATCGCTGTCTCTCTATCTCTTATATTTATAATACGGGAGGAGCAAATCAAGCATTCTGATTGGTTGAGAGTGAGTACCTTTGAGTACCAGCGTTCCAGATCAGTGCGCACTCAAAATAACACGTGATTGAAATTGCGCGACCATTAGTTGTCATTTCAAGCTTGACAGCTACCAAACATGTGTAGCCGAGGGTTTCTCTTGCGTCTACACTTACTAGTACAACTAATTTGAGCTGAAAGGCAGCTATTACTATTTATAATGTCGCTGGTATTATAAAAAGCAATAGGGTCTCGAGGCAGTACTGTATCTACAATAATGTACAGTTCAAAGGTTTTAACACCCATGAACAGTACAATATTAACGATACAGCACTGCCTCTCGTCCATTATTGCTTAAATAACTTAGCAAATGTTCCTTTCTAGTAGAATAACCTGTTCAATCAATCACTGCCATGCTAACAAACTCAAACAGATGTTTTTTGTTATTCTCATGGCTTTGTTGCTCAATTATTCCCTTTTCCATTAGATCAAATTAAACTATTAAAAATAGTTACTATGACTATTCATAATGTCGGTGGTTTTATGAAAAGCAACTAGGGACTCGAGGCAGTACTGTATCTACAATAATGTACAGTTCAAAGGTTTTGACACCCTTGAACAGTACATTATTGACGATACAGCACTGCTTCTCGTCCATTATTGCTTAAATAACTTATCTGTATATAGGGTAAGCTGTAATGCATCACAAAATATGTATCTGGTCAACATATTGACACCTACGTGTTCTTCAATCATGCATGCAGACACTTTTATTGTTTTATGTTGTTGTTTACATGTTCATATTGTGCATGTATTCATTTACAATGCAATACTGTCATGAGTCAAATTTATATATATATATATTTTGCTAAAATAGGTTGTCTTGAAATAGCAAATGTTCCTTTCTAGTAGAGTAACCTGCTCCTTCCATCACTGCCATGTACACAAACTCAAACAGATGCTTTTTGTTATTCTCATGGCTTTTGTTGCTTAATTATTCCCGTTTCCATTAGATCAAATTAAGCCGAGCACTAATTGATGCTAATGGAAATGAGTTGACCACTATTGTCATAAGCTGCCATAGCCGCACGGCCCCAATCTCACTGTCTTTACGCTGATGGCTAATTGTTGGTCTGATTGCTTGGCCTTCCAGTGCCGTGGGTTCCATGCTAATAAGCTAATTATTGAACAACAATGCAGCCGCGGATAATTGAATCACCGTGGAAGCTAATGAACACAGAGCAATAACATTGGCTTGATATTTCAATTCTACTTGCCTCTGAACTCGACAGTGAGGTCTGTCTTCGTTCCTCAGTTTGCTGGAGATGTGATGATGTCACAGCCTGTGGTGAGGCTACAGACGTAATGCCTCGTGGGCTGAAAGCACGCGTTTGTTCATTTCAGAGGATTATGGAGTTAAAACATAGCTTTTATCCATGTGTAGTTGTGTATTAATGTGTTATTTATCTACGGGTAGTCCCATGTTTACCTTTGATTGTGGTCTGGTTTACTTCTTTGTATATTTGATTTTATTTGAATTATTTTTAAACAGATATAGCTTCATTGATGAGATTTATTAGTCCTGCAGCAGTGGAAATGTACAGGATTTACAGCAGCACAGTGCGTAGTGCAAACAAGACACATACACAAAACAAACAAAGATTAAAACAAGTATAAATAACCACATAAGCAATGAAACTCTGTAATAAAAAAGGACAAGAATCCACAATAACTGAAATATATCTACAGAAAGAATAACTATTATTGCACAGTAAATTTACATCGCACAGGTTTTAATTCTTAAACCTGTGCGATACAAATATACTATAATAATAAAAATATAAATAGTACACATGCACGTTCAAGCATGTGTTTTTCCTTGAAGCCCACTGCACTTTTAGTAAGTGCCGATGAGAAAAGTACTATTATAGTGAAATACTAATATATATGTATACATATAAAACAATGCAATAATTTCCATTAACAGTCTTCCTCAATTTAAATTGAAAAAAAAACAATGAAAGCTCCACTCAGCAGACAATCAAATTAACCAAAAGAAGAACATTATTCTCATCTGTTGAAACATCCGTTCAGTAAGTAAGCGCTGCTCAGACTGAGGCCTGAGATCAATAACCGGATCAATCAAACTAAATGGCCTCATTGCACAGTCTCGCCACCGTTTATATTGTTGCCTTTGCAACAAAAAAACACAGATTATGGAGGCTTATTCCACCAGGTTATGTGTGTGGGTTTGTATCTATAGAAATAATCTGCTGCAATCCATATTTATCTTTTACATTTTGCTATTTTCACAGAGGTCAAAAGCTGTTTATTCCCCTGCACGCAGCTGAATTTAACAGCAATCTGACCGAACCATGAATAATAATCACACAAAAGCATATGCTAGCATATCAGCGGGGATTCTTTCAATGCACTACGACATTATAATAAAGCTTTATGAAAGCTTTATGAAAGCAAGAGAGAGAGAAAGAATAGTACACAATTCACAGCAGGCTTTGCATGATTGAATATGGTGGACACTGGAGAACCATTATCATGAAGATTGTGTTAGATAATATTGCCAAAGCTTAATACATATATTAAAGCAGAAATGAGAGCCTGCACTATATTGTATGCACAAAGTCGGCTAACAGAGGAACTCTGTGGTTATTGCGACAAGTCTGATAATTGTTTTATTCCTTTATTCACATTACAAACGCTGAAAATCCTGAATTGTTTAAAGTCTATATCAATGCAATACTCACGTTGAAGAGCATCGGTCACTATAATCCTCCCTCATGTCCTCGCTAAAGTGGTCCAGACATTAAAGGAGTTAACTTTACTTGGCTATCAAAAATATCACTTCTTACTAGTTTTTACCAGGTAACAGTTAGTTGCAGGTCGAAAAAATTTGAAGTAGGCTGTAAAAAGTACATCTTGTGTAAAGTTTTAAGTACTCCTTACTCATTATTTTGAGTTACTTAACTCAAGTGTAAGTATACTACACTGAATAAACATGATAGTACAACATACAACACACAGTCAACTTTACTTGCCTGAAACAAGTTCCTTCACTTTTTTTAAGGCAATCGGTTTGCGAGCTTTTTTTTAAAGTAAGATTAACTAATCGGATTTTACAGTGTATGATGAATAGTTTCCAAAAGGTTTCAAATACACTACGGATACTTTACGGCAAAGCCCAGTACACACACACACACACACACACACACACACACACACACACACACACACACACACACACACACACACACACACACACACACACACACACACATATGCATGTGACATACTTTTGTACGTTTGTAATCATCTTGACAAAAGACACAATCGTTGCTGACATTATGATTAGAAATGCATATTGCTGACTTCCTGCATCACATGACATGTTAAAATAAGATAATCCTTTATTAGTCCCTCAGTGGGGAAATTACAGGATTACAGTAGCACTGCTCACAAGTAATAAGATAAAAGAAACAAGTTATATAAATAAACAGCAGAATGGTAATAAACAGATTATTATTATTTTTAAATTAGCAGTAAAAAAGAAAGAGTATTAAATTTACAGATCGAATAAAATAAAATATACAGATGGAATAAAGAATTTGTATAAAGTACTTAAAGATACTTAAAGTGAATATTGCACCAGTGCATAAGATGAATTTCTCACCACAAGTTCAAACACGCCTGCATCCAAACTTGTAGTGATTGTCCGCTGTGCACAGATCCTCCGTCAGTAGGCGGCTGCATGGTGTTGAACAAATGTGAGGCATTAATGACGAAGCACATATTCAATATGCACCATCGTGCCGTTCGAGGTTATTGATGTACGGCAGATATTTGGTAAACTTACTCTTCAAAGAGGCTACAGTCTGGAATCTCACACATTCACCTGATAATAAGCCACATGAGGTCAGACCAGAGTTTAATGGGAATAAAGATTAAGGCCCTATCATAAACGCAGCACATCCTCTGATTCCACACAGCTCAACGCTGCAAAGTGAACAAAAAGGAGAAGAAAAAGCGGAATGGGGATGTGGGGATAAAACGTCCTGTTAAAATTAAATAAATTTAGTTCCAATTCCCTGGCACAGAGGGATTTGGTGTCACAGAAGTTTATTTCATTGGCCTTTTGACTTGACTTAATCAAATGCTGAGGAATTCATTTTACCATTATTTGATGGGCGGACAGGATTCACAAAGCTGGGAGGGCTGACGGCAAAGGCCAGCCGAAAGCTTCATCCTTTATTTAATATCTTCAAGTCGATACTAGACAGTGAGAGCGAGAGGAAAGGGAAGAAAAGGGAAAGACAGAACCAAAGGAAAGTAATATATACTTTTAAAGTAAAGAGTGAGAAATAAGTTCTGCAGAGAAAATAAGCCCAAAACCAAAAGGACAAGACCAATAGCTGCCCGGCGTGTAGTGTAATGAAAGCGAAAGGAAAGAGAGCGAAAGAAGAGAGAATCTTCTGCGTTAGATGAGGCCCGACCTCGCTGCTGGGAGCCAAATGAACAGTCTGACTTTTTCTTCTTTTTTTTAACCATGAAATGGACGAATCTGAAGCTTTTGCTCTGACACAGGGAAGAATTAAGCTGGTTTGACTGGGTTTAGGCTGAGTTATCACATAGCCCAGCCGGACACGACACACACATACACACACACACACACACACACACACACACACACACTCACACACACTCACACACAGGCTGAGCCCAGCAGAGAGGACAGAGGAACTTGAAAGCAGGTGTGAGGATTCCTGTGGCATAACGATGAGTTGAAAAAAAAACAGACTAGCTGTCTGTACTTTAGGCTTTATTGGTCTCCGTCATACAAAGCACAGCCAGAGGCCGTGTATCAGAGGTGGGAGGGGGGATGGAGGAGGAGGTGGGGGGGAGGGCAGCGGTACTTACTGTAAGATAGTCTGGAAATCCTGCAATTATGCCTGAACTATACAGGCAATTCTTCACTTCCTCCATTCCCTCAGACTCTTTCAAAAACATCACCGTGTCACACTATGAAATCCCAAATGTGTTCTTTCTGAAATGGGGTTTTGTTTGTTACTTTAACTAAACCCTCAAGTAACAATAAAAGAGGCAGACAATTCCATTCATCATCCATTAATTGCTGTATCAGTCGTTCTTTTGGGTCTCACATTTGAGGCCAAACCATATTTCTATGCAGCCAGCGACGTTACTTCATTCATTCATGAGCTCATTCACTGTTATTCATGCATGTATACACACACGAGTAACCGTCTACACAGTGTACATGCGAGCAACCATACAGTGGTGGGCAGAGTGTGTCGGCGATGGCTTTGTAAACAGCTCTGTAAACCATTAGTATCTGCTTCTGATTGCCATTTAAGGTCATTTGACCTCAGGTCACTGATTTGAGCTATGTGTGAAAATCTACACTGACACGCTCATAGCCACTGGTTTGTGTCCAGGTGCACACAAACTATGAACATAATCCATTTTAGCTACGGACCTCTCTTTTTGTTGTTGTTGCTTTCATGTCGTCTTGATCCGAGATGACATCTTGTAAACCCGCACAACGGCCACATCTACTCTCTGCGCTCCATAAATCAGGCGCTCCTCTATCGCTCTCACAGGCCCGACACACATTTTTCGTTGTAAAAATGAAGACACAGTAGAATCAATTAGGCGTGATGGACCTGACGCCGCTGTGGTGCGATGCCGTTTAGGTTTTCTGTTATTGCTGTGAGGGCAGAAAGGGAAGTTGTATTATCACTAGAGTGTTCCATAATGTAATATCTGAGGAGACCCAGCGCTGCTATGAAGGCCTGTTTCATCGCGGTCAGTGTCTCCAACCATCAACTTTACACACGTCCGAAATAGCTCAGTGAAATGTACGGGAATAGAGTGCACTTTAAATACTAATTTTTTACCAATTTCCCTTCTTCTCCCCCTCTGATACTCTTATGATTGTGTTTGTGTGAGTGGAAGAAGCGTCTTCAGTCGAGGAGAAGACGGTGTGTGTCCTGTGGGAGCGTTGGTTTGCAAAATGCCACTGTGTCTTTCCCCCTCATGCCTGCTGATTCGCAGTAATGGAAAGCTCCAACTGACCATGGAATATACAAGAGCACATACACACACATCTCATATTTACACTGCATTATGGTTGAAAGCCGCAGAGATTGAGCTGGTACATCGAGTGTCACGGACAATCAAAAACACCCCTAAAGGTCTAAAAAAGCCCGCGATGAACACATCATCTCCTCTGCAGTACATATTTGCTGCATGTGGTTTTGTTGTATGATTTAAAAGTGTGTATTTCTCAGTCATCTTGATAATTATCGTAATATCACGCGATAACGCACAAAGATCTATTTTAGTCCAAAATGAGCGATCCTTCTAAGTCCTTAAACATCCTTAAACATCACTTTAATACACAAACAATAATCATACAAGCAACACTTAAAAACCCGCTATTCCCCTGCACACACTAGCTCATTTGCATATTAGCCATGAAGCCATCTTTTCACTATTCTGGCGCCGGCGTCTCTTAAATCAACGCATGATCTACAAGCCGGCTTCAAAGCCACATCCACATAATTCATACACAAACCAGAAATTATAATTCCAAGTGTATGTCTCTCTCATATCGTGCACTGGGGGGAAAGAGTTTTTTATTGCAGCCACAGTCATGTATTTGATTAGGTCATAAACATTACTTCTTTGTGCTTCTAGGTCTAAAAATGATTAACTTGCATTGGAGGGGCATTAATCATACAATTCAAAACAGTAATACATGTTACAGAAGGGACAGCAATTAATGACTTATAGTGTGCTATATTATCTGTTAGGAATCTTTTTTTTCTTCTCCATTGTCTTCTAAATATAAATCTAAATAACTGATGACCTTTGTGAGGATACATCATTTCACAGTCATGTCAGACAGACGCATGCGGCTATGGCGAGTTTCGCGTCGCCTCAGTGGGGCCGGGGGTTCGATTCCCCCGGGCTGCACAGAGGAGTTTGCATGCACTTCACAGAGCGTGGGTGCCAAAGTTAAAAAAAACAACTCGCAGATTGGGTTAATTGATGAACGTCAGCCATTTTGAATTGTGTTTTTTTTCTTGCCGAGTAAAGGAAAATATCTTAAACTAAAAATGGCATCTTAAAAACAGTAATACAATAAACCACACTGCCATTTTGGGGCCAAATAACCGATCATCCAGGTCAGGAGAATGGTCTATCTCAGAAGGTAATCCATGTTAAATCCACTGTATGTATTCGTACCACACAACACATTCACTCTTATAGCTCAACACACGTCTTTCTTCCATCACAGTGTCTGGAATATAAATTAAAGATGTCCACCAAATCACTCCATAGCGATCTATTCAATCTCCCACTAGCTTTTGATTTAAAGAGACCAAGTAATACCTCAATATGCAGACTCGGCCTCTACTCAAAGACAGCCATCCGTGTGAATCCTGCTCGTAATTGACAAACCCTGGAGAGCCAGAGATATGTGAGAAAATGGAAGGTGGTTGAAGAGAGAGACAGAAAGGGTGTGAGCTGGTATCCTCGTCAAATATCTGATGCTTGGTCGCTGGTCCTAAGCTTCAGGTACACAGGGACCTCGTAGACCATTTCTACTTGTTCCATGTGTAGTGTCTTCACAGGAAGTTAAGCTAAGGAAACATAACCACTTAGTTAGGTTTAAGGAAAAGCTCTTATGCACCAGCAGGCCTCCACTTCTTTGATGGTTATCATTTGAAATGTGTAAACTGCTTTCACTGTGTGTGAAAGTGGGAACAGGATTTCTCCAGATTTTGGGATGAGATATGCAGAAGCCCAATCAATATACTTAAAAATCTGAGTTCTACTTTTAACCTTTTAAACATGCAGAAAATATAATGGTGTGTGTATGAGTGAGCTTAAGTTCTGGGAAATTCAAGAAAAAGCTTGTTAGTATGCAACATTAATAAACAAACACATGGCAATGGACAGTTTCAGGTAAATTTCCATAAGTTAATTTTAATATTTCCATTTAATTTTCACATGTCTTTGTCTCAAAATGTCCCCACTTGCTTTCAGTGGACATCAGGACTCTTATCTTTGACCTTAATGAACCCCAAACTGTCCTGCACCTGACTTTGACATCTGACCCTCATGGAGAAAGTCATTTGAAAGCAGATATTTTCTCCTGAGGGAACCAACAAAGTGACATTTTAGATGCATGCACGAGTGTCTTCTCAATCCGCATCTGTTATGGCGCCGTTGAGGCCAAATGCCATTATTCTAATTCAAGACTCAAGCAGTTCTGGGCCAGAGGAGGCAGTTGTTTGATAGCCATACCCTTCAACACACACACACACACACACATGCATGTGAACCCCCTCCCATCTCGTCCCATCTCACCGCCTTGCCCCCAAAACATCCTGAAACTAAATTTATTCATTCATTTATTCATTCAGCCAATCATTTGGCCTCTTTGCTATTTGAGAGGAGGTGAATGGGCCCATTGTGCTGCAACCTGTGTACCTCAACCCCTAAAGCACTCTGGCCAATTTCTGCTCCCATGCTGTCCCCTTAAGAGGAGAGAGCTGAAATGAAAAGCCTCGTCCTTCTCTTTTCCCCTCCCGCTCTCCTCCTTCTCCTCCCCCCATCCTCGTCCTCGCCATCATCCTCTCCTCTCCCAAAACAACCCATAATGGGGGGGACTGGAGGCTGTCTATCTATTTTTCTGCCAAAAGAGGGAAGAGGGGAAGAGAGAGAGCAAGTGAGAGAGAGAGAGAGAGAGAGAGAGAGAGAGAGAGAGAGAGAGAGAGAGAGAGACCAACAGTGAGCTCATCATCCTTGATTAGGCCTGTCACCACCAGGTAGGAGGCAGCAATTAGCCTTGGCCAGGCCTGTTCCACTGAGACACACGCATGCACACATGCCCACACGCTCTCCCTCTCACACACACACACACATGCATAATTACGCAGACACAACAGACACTCGTTCACACACACACACACGCTCGCGCACGGCCATACACTTGGGAGAGCGACTGAATGAGCGCGGCATCTGTTAGAGAGTGATTTGGCTGCTGGAGAGAAAGAAAGGATGGATGAATGTGTGGCGAGGAGGAGAGGAACAGTGGCACTCTGGCATGGAGGGATGGAGAGCGGGAAGAGGAGTCATGGTGAAGGACAGGAGAGAGAGAGGAGGAAAAGTTTTTTTAAATGGATGGTATAGAGGCAGAGGACAGGACAGGTGAGAGGCAACAACAAGTGGAGGAGAGGAAGGAGATAGGAGAGGAAGGATGTATGGATGTGTGAAAACGCTAAAAAAAGAAAATGGGTAGAGGAATTGGGTGAGGAGACGAGTGAGGAGTAATGGAAGCATTGAGGAAAGGAAAGGAGGGACCAGGAAATGAAATAGGGGGCGGATTAAAGAATAGCATGTGGCTGCTTGAATTGATAGTTTGTGTAAGGACAAAAGAGGAAAGGATGGAAGGCAAGAGGGAAATGAGGGATGAGGAGGTAGAGAGAGAGAGGGAGAGAAAGAGAGAGAGGGGCGGGGCAGTAGTGCGGTTGAAAAGAAGAAAGGAGGATGAAAAAGGGAGAGGACGAGGTGGGGGACAGATGGAACGAGGAAAAGGGAAAAGGAAAGCAGGCATGGAGCAAAAGACAGGAGGAGATGAGGGGTGGGGAGAGAGAGAGAGAGAGAGAGAGAGAGAGAGAGAGAGAGAGAGAGAGAGAGGAAGGAAGGAAGAGCAGGGTGCTGAGATGGACGGGGGAGAGGAGATTGGCTGTTTGGTTTTGATAGCAGGCGCCAAATCGATTGTGGCTGACTAATCCAGTTAGTTATGGCAGAGGCATGCAGAAGAGGCGCTTATGGGGGTGTTAGGTTATAGTGTAGGGGTGTGTGTGTGTGAGAGAGAGAGTGTGTGTATGTGTGTCTTGCATGTGTTTGCGTGTGCGTCTGTGTGAAGCATGTCCAAAGCGGACATGAGGCAGAGCTCCATGCCGGCGCTGCGAGACTTCGCTCACACACTTTAGCACAAAATGCACCGACACGAGCACGAGAGCTCCAACTTTAAAGCTGAATAAAAATCGATTTTTACTAAACGTTGCATTAATTAGATTAAGTGAAAGTTGTTAAGCGCACACAGATGAGGACAGATGGAGTCTGCTGGCAAACAGTAGCAGTTACAAAGTGAGGGAATTCAGCTGAAAGAGGAGCTTTCGACTGAGAGATATGGCACAGAATGACAATTTCCTCTGTCAAGATATGGTCAAAAAGTATTGCAGCAGTCGTTACAGTGCTATAGGGTGCTTAGCATGCTCATGGCCCCTTAGTCTGCTCTTTACAATGAGACACTTATGTAGAGAAGGAACGCCGGCATGTTAAATCACTTCATCTATAATTGCCTGCATTTACTTCTCCTTAGAGGGGGCTAAACATAAGACATCCTCCCAGGCCCAATAAATGCTCTGCTGCTGACCGTATTTCTGATTAGGAGCTTGGGGGAGGGGGAGGAAAGGGTTTGACGCTCATTTTTCACAAACAATTTTTCCATTTTTCTTCACAGGCAGACAGTTGGCATTAGATTAGTCCGGGCCTAACAGAGGCAAGGGGCCCGCTAGCAAATTGTGCGGCTTGAAGGGCAAATGCCCCTCTGAATTTATCAACTTATGGCTCCAGTGAGCTGCGAGGGATGGTGATGACCTTAAGATACCCTCCTAAGGATGCCTTTTACCATCACTCCAGTGCTACAACGCAGAGGCTCTTCACGGGGCCGCGGGCTACGAGGCCCAACGTTTCATTTGAACTTCCATTTTTTAATACATCTGTAGCTAAATTGGCTACATTTAGCTACAGTTGTTTCATGTGGTTTCCCCTCATAACTGCACAGAGCAGTGTGTGACGTTTGTCTCTGCTTGATGCATTTAACAGGCCGCACAAAACTGAGCGCACTGTGACACACAAAAAAATACAATATTTACAACAACGGCTAAGTTGTGCCGCTTGGCTCAGTTACATGGGCAGTATTGTGATAAGTTATGATGCTCTTTATATGAGATGGGACAAAGTTGTGATACAGCGAGTGTGACAGAGACGAGCCTGTGCTCACAGAAAGTGTGTGTGTGTGTGTGTGTGTACTTGTGTGGAGAGATTGTGTTTTCCCCCCCGAACTCCATCACTCACCCTCTGTGACAACTCCATACAAAGAGCTGTTGTTCCAGCGGGGTCGTAACTTAACTGTAAGGACAGACACAGTGGAAACACACACACACACACACACACACACATTACACAAGGTATTCCAAAATATACTGTACCGCTGTCCTGACTGTCAAGACCTGTTGTGTGTTTGAATGAAATTCATTTGAATGAATGCATTGTGCCTTAAAAACCATCCAGCACATTATTCATCTGGCACACACACACACACACACACACACACACACACACACACACACACACACACACACACACACACACACACACACACTTAAACACATTGAAGTAAGCGTGGTAAAACGGTACCTGTAATTGCATCTTTGTACAGGAAAAGCTAAATGCACCAGATTCTTCTTGTCCTTTCACAATAAGAGCTCAACCCTGTGACCTTTATTTTGTTACCGCTCTGTATAAATAGTCACAATGTATGATGTTCTATGCTTGTTTTTGACTCAGACTAAAATTTCCCTACATAATCAGAATATCACCGCCCACACGTTAAAGGAACAGTTCACCCCGAAATATAAAAAATACAGATTTTGTCCACTTTCCCGTCGTGTCATTTATCAATCTCGATTGTTTTGATGAGAGTTGCCGAGTGGCTGGAGATAAAATACATTTGAAAAAATATCTCTTTCCAGAAATCATGACCTCCTGTTAAAAAGCACGACAGCAAAAAGGAAAAATGTGTATTTCTATTTTGTGTGTCTGTCCCTTTAAGACTTGAAAAAAGCTGTGATGGTCTTTTAAGGACAATACTATGATTATCACAGACATGGCTATGATTTAATACTCATACAGAGTCATTTATTCTAGCTGTAATTATTGTGTAATCTAGATATTTAAATTGTCCGTTAGTTTAGAGTGAAAGGTCACCCTTACTGATGCTTCAAATAAAAAAAAGGAGGCGTTTCAATGTATGCTAATGTCATAAACAGCAGCAGCCTGTGAGTCACTGATGTCCCACTTCATCATATGATCTTTACTGTCGTTATGCGCATGTACAGAGAGGCTATAGATTGAGCATTAAGGATATTAAGGTCATCGGGGCGGACTGTGAATAAAATGAAGGAACAGATTTAAAGCCTGTGTGGTTTGTCTGAATATAACATGTTACACTTCATTGTGAAAGCAGTGCAGGACTTTGGTGGAAAAACTAGAACATTTTTGAGGTAATTCGCTCGGTTTATTTGGTTTCTTCTATGACTAAGCATCTCATAATTATGAAATAGTTTCTCATAATTAAGACTTAGTATCTCATAATTATAACTTAGCATCTCATAATTATGACTTAGCATCTCATAATTATGACTTAGCGTCTCATTATTATGACTTACTGTCTCATATTTATGACTCAGATTGATGATTTGAAGTATGTTTGTGTATATTATCTTCATTTACAGACTGAGGTCCACTTCCACGATGGAGGAGGTGATTTCTGAACCGCCAGCATTTCCACATGAGGGAAAGTCTCCTCCATGTTTTAATGTTGATGGTAATAATATCCTTAAGAATCAACTTTAACATTCATGTATGCAAACAATTCACAAAGCGCTCCCCGAAGCCGCTCTTAAAAGCTGTGCTCGGTTTGATCCATTAGATCTCTTGTTGCCTGTGGCAGCTTGTATTATTTTAGCATTTGATGAATGGAAAACTGCCACACATTTAAAAGTGCAAAATGCAGCCGTGCACGGCGGGACTCTGACTTCACAGGACACAGGACGCAACGTCTGATGGAACCAGCCTTACTGAGCCCAATCAATGAAATCCCCGACTTCCAATACGGTTTGGGTGACGCCTTTTAAATTGAAATATCTCACTCTTAAGTCCAAGCCATCAATCAAACAGTTCAGTCGTATTAAAGTCTGGAGATGTTTTCATGGTTTGACTGTATCACGTTGAATCATATGTGTGTGATTGACTACCTGCATATGTGTGTATATGAATAGACGTGTGAATACAGACACCCCCGGGCATATGTGTACGCACATTGCTGAGTTTCATCCTTCATAATATGCAGAAAGAGACTCCATTGTTGCAGAATTTTGGCCTCATGTTATTTGTTTTCAGCTCCTCCGTCGTGTGAATATCGTAATTAATACAGTCAAACAATACTGACGATCATTATGATTGTTAACATAGTGTAATGCATAAGCACTGACTAAAGATTGACAGCTCTTTATCCATTATTTAATGTCGGATAGAGTTTTCTCAAATACTGCTGGGAGCTAAAGGGAGGTGCCATACGATGGAATCAAATCTGTAGAGGTTGTGGCTTTTTTTACGGTGCGGTAGTGCGACCGCCTCATGCATCAATCACCTCTTGAGGTTGTTCCCAGGCTACCGGGGATGTATAATCCATCCAGTGCGGCTCTGCCCCGGGGTTTCCTCCAGGTCAGGACGTTTGAAATAACCTCGACAGAGTGCATCGGGGAGTTATAGCGACCGAAATGCCTCAGTCTTGAGGCCTGGTCTCTTCTGGACGTGATGAGGCTGTGGCCCTCCTCTGACCTCCTGACCCCCCCGACCATCCTGGTCCTGGAAGGTGAGCGCTTGACTCTTGGCATTTTGACCGAGTGCAGCGACCGTGGCGGTCGCCTCATTTCATCTTTTGGCCACTAACCAAACCTGGAGTATGAACTTAGAGCGCGCAGACGGGCGGGCTCGTTCCTCACAGCGACCGCGAGTCGCCTACTGCCGTCATATCGATCTCACAGGGAGAGTTTCAGACTCTTTGGCAGTTACTCACCCTCAACCCATGGGGGAGGGAGTAATAATACACACATTCTCTACAAATAACTGTACATGAACACTGAATACAGCATCCATTCATTTAACATAGTGCTAAATACAGACGCTTGAAAAAAAGGAGAACTTATTCCCTATCGTATGCTAAAATATAATATGTATTGGCAAGTATGCGTCAGAAGTGTATGGAAGGCCATTTCCGCCATAAAAAAAAAAAAATTAGGACCAAAAAAAAAACAAAACAATTAGGATGAAAAATAAATAATAAAAAATTGAGACCCAAAAAAAAAAAAAAAAAATAGAAGAAAAAAAAAAATTTTTTTTTTGTTGACTTGAAAAAAAGGCAAAAGGCAAGGAAAAAAACTCAATTATTATTATTTATTTATTTGTTCATAATTTCTTTTTTTTTTAATTTCCTGATTTTTTTTTTGTCCTAATTTTCTTTTTTTAGTCCTATTTTTTTTTTTTATCCTAATTTTAATTTTTTTTGGAGTCCTAATTTTCTTTTTTTGGTCCTAATTTTCTTTTTTTTAGTCCTAATTCTTTTTATTTATTTTTTGGTCCTAATTATTATTAATTTTTTGGGGGGGTCCTAATTCTTTTCTTTTTTCTTGTGGCGGAAATGGGCTTCAATAGAGTTGCAATAAAAAAGCAGACATATTTAGTTTTGACTGTAACACTAAATGCTAATGGAGGAATTACTGTTTGGAGTCCAGAGGTGGAGTATTTACAAGGAGCCTGCAACACCCATTAGCGCCGAGGTGACCTTCTCCAATTGGAGAAACTCCAACGCTGTAAGAGCTCAGCTGGGCCGCTGCGAGCGTCCTCACCACCTGCTCATTACCTCTCACTCTGAATCACTCCAGGAATAAAGACTCCACAAGGTGGTGAGGATGCAGAAGTCAGAGGTGAGAGCTTCACTACGGTATACATATATATATATATATATATATATATATATATATATATATATATATATATATATATATATAGCTGCCATCGTTTTATTTATTTTTTTATGACATATTTTATAACATCCAGTACGATTATGAGCTAAATTTGCCCTCCTCGAGCGGTCCCTGAGTTCTTCCAACTCCATGGTTCAGGGCCTTTAACAACATCCCACATGCTAATAACACACCTTTTTGGAAAGGTTAGGACCTGAGGAATGTGAATCTGCAACAATAAGCACTGCGAAATAAAGCGTTGACATATTGGGAAGGTGTTTTAGTAAAAATAAACGTGTGGTTCTGTTCAAAAATAGAAAAGTTACTTGTTGGAACATTGTTGGATTCTTGCGCGCTACGGCTTTAAATCTCCAGGAGCTTCTGCTGGTGCTCTACGACCCAGATGCAGAAACATCCTCAAAATAGTCCACCCGCGAAAAAAAGAAAAGAAGCTGCGGCCATTTTGTGACTTTACAGGTAGAAATAGGAGGTTTATACACACACATAGGTTAGTCAAACGTTACGGTCGCTGCAGCAAGTTACGTAAGTACTTCAATTGAACCATTACTTCATTTTTTTTTTAAACATAGGTATATTCTTACAATGGTTAAAGTATTGAAGCATTTTAAATGAAGTTAAACGTTGTGGTTAAAGAGATAATTAAGTTTACGTTTAAAAAAAAAAGACCTTGAAAATCCGGCTGGGTGACTGACCATGCACAACTTCACCTTTGAAGAGTATGAACATGCTAGCAAACATTTTATCAGCTATTTACAAAGTAAAAGAAGCAAAAGAAGATCCAAAGAAGAGGATCATAACGACAAGAAAGATGCACCAAGCAGAAAACACAACACAAGTTCAAGGAAATCCAATAAAAACATTTTTATTAAGTCATGTACGAGAAAAAAAAAGCTTCCAGTTGCAGTGTGAGTCTCAGATTACAGGCGGTTGTGTAACGTGAAGTAATGACACATGTCCGGTCCAATCTTTGTTCTTACATGCATTAAATCACATCAGCGCTAGATGTAATAAAGAAAGCCATGATCTTTAAGAAATCAATGCAATTACTGTGATCAAAACAATCAAGCTATTGCGACGGACCTCTGGGACTCGAGCGAGCCAAACACACGAGTTCCAACGCCATGATTGTCTTTGCTTTTCTTTCTCTTACGGCTGCATTAAATTAAGAGCTCTGTTTTCATAACCCCAGGTATTGCAGAGCTTAGCGAAGCAACGGCTGATTCAATTCACCACACATAAGAAGAAAAAAGAAAAAAAATGTAATCAATGGATAATTTCCACGGTGCATGTCGTGTGGACTTCTGGGGTGTCGAATGCAATCAAAAGTGTCAAAACCTGTAAAACTTCCTTTCAGTGTGTGTACGTGGGAATGTGTATATATATGTGTGTGTGTTTGCGTGTGTGTGTGTGTGTGTGAGAGTGTATGTGTGTGTGTGTGCACTGTCGCTGACTGCTCTTTGAACAACAAGGAAGCAACTGCTGTGGTGTAAATCCAATTTTCAACACCCAGTAGGTGTCATCGTGTGCCTCAAGTCAATCGCTCTGCTTTGCACATTTACATCGTTACGACTTCAACATTACTTTTGCATATTTTCAGAAAACACAGCATTATATCAGCACTAGATATTCACTTTTTAAAATAACCGACATGTCCTTTTTTTTTTCAAAATCGTATTCTGCACTAATGAGCTGTTTTGATTATTATACAATGTGGATACATTCATTTTTTATATTACTACAAATGTTATTTAAAGCCACAGTGTTTCTATATTCTTAAGGGACATAACTCTTTATCAATGTATCATTAACACAATAAGCTTATAATGTAGCATTAGCTTATAGCAACAATACATTTAATACATACTACATCAATCAGATTATATCATTTGAAGAAGTGTAATCATCCTTATGATAGACATAGGGAAATATGACTTGTTAGGAAATGTATCTTAACCACTCCATCCTCTTAAGACAGGAGAATTATTAAATTTCTCTTATTTTTTTGTGCTTGCTAATGGCATTACATCTCTTTGTTATGCCTCGCTGGTGCAGGCAGCGGTCCCTCAGTAATTAAGTACAAACGCCAGAGAGAGAGAGAGAGAGAGAGAGAGAAAGAGGGCGAGAGAGTCGGAGAAAGCGGCGGCGGGCTCAGCTGGTTCCCCGAACATAAAAACAGGTCTAATTAACAGCGTCGACTTCACACATGAGATTGACTCAAAGGGGAGTGAATCGCGGGCAATTACTCATACGGCAGAATATCATTTATAGACAATTCATTTGAAAACTTCTGCCAATTTATTCATTCAAGTGCCAAGCTGATTCGCCCCGAGGCAAAGTTTAGATGGCGTGCATGTATTTTTGGAATATGCATCAGGTGAAATAATGTATACATTAGCCATAGCTAATATTTAAATCTGAACATGATGTTTAGATGGTGAATACTGACTCCCTCGCGTGCTGTTGTCGGGACAAAGGAATACATTTATTTCCCCTGAAATGTAGGGCAATTATCGTCCCTTATTTTGTCTTTGTAAGGAGTTGTTCCAATTTCACAAAAGGGGGAATCTACCTGGTGTGTGGATAGTGCTTTGTCATCAGCTTTGTCTGACAAGGGATGGAGAAAAAAACCTTCCACAGTCTTCTTCTTCTTCTTTTTTCACAGGGAGGTGTGATAAATGGCTAGTCAGCGTCCCACTAGAGAATAATATAACTCCAGCCTTTGCTGTCTGTCCAAGCCTCCTGTCTCTACCTCTCTACCTCTGCCAGTATTTTCTATTTTTTTCTGTGTTTTTTTTTCGCAGTCTGAGACACACCACCCTTACACACACACTCACACACACCTACACACACACACATACCTCCCACCCTTTCCCACCCATCTTAACCCTATCTCTCTTTGCTGTCTGGATGGAACACTCTTTTCTCCCTCCTTTCCCTCCCTCTCTCTCTCTCTCTCCATCATCTCCCCTCCTCCCACAGCAAAGAGAAAGAAGCCAACATTATTCCAGCAGAGGAGCAGGTGAGGGTTAAAAGGCGACCGCGGCCTAGTCTTCCAGGAATTAAAGGGAAAGAGCTCGGGGAAGGAGGGGGATAAAGACGGGGCCTGTTTAAAATTCTGACACCTCTCCGCTATAAAGTAGGATTTCTGAGCCACTTGGGGCACAGGGAGGAGGAAAAGAGACTTAAGCAGATGCAGAGGGTAAATGCAAGGCTTTGTTATTTCTGACAAGCCCACAGAATGGAAATGTCATTAACTGACTGTAAATATTCAAACTCCATGCCGCTCGCTTTGACTCTCTGATGGAGGTTTTTACAATGTTGTTTTGTCTTTAGGCACATGCATAGATAATCCACTTTGTGCACAGAGAAGAAATTCTCTGAGACTTATATATCAATTATTCAGGCGGTATAGGTAGATAAAAAAAAGGAAACGCGTACGTAAGTCTCGGCGCGAAGAATTATTCATTTCCGTGCATTTTGTAAGTGTGAGCCTTTTTTTGAATTACAAAACTTTGAAATGAGAACAATGTCTTGTGCAGAAGAAATGGTGCAGTTTATGAAAATGATAAGTTTTATGTGAGCAGGCAGCTGTATTACATTATGCCGAATTTCTTTCAGAAGAATTTCATTGAATTTATGTAGCACAGTTGAACTTGAAGACTATTAGAGTTAAACTTTGAGTATTCATTTCATTGTATATTCTGTTCAATAAGTAGAGCGTCGTTGGATACAAGCTTTTGTTAACTATCTTATACTGAAATGTGTTTTTATCTACCTTTGAATATGTATATACTGTATCAGAAAATGTGATGGAAGACAAGAATACCTTTAACCTTTTGGAAACCGTGCGAAAATCCTCCCGCATGCCCTATTCAGACCATCTTTTGACATATAATAAGGAATTTCTTTCCTTTTTTAACTGAACGACACAGTTTTTTTGACTGAAACTCCTTCCTAACAGACTTTGTTTTATTGTGATTTTTGTTGCAGATTCTGATTCTTTAGGTCCTAATCTTTCCAAAAAGGTGTCTTATTGACGCTCCAAGAGGCTTTTTTGGGGAATCTGGCTCATCTCATGCTGGATGTTCATAGTTACCATCAAAATATCTTTTAAAAGTGTGTTTTTTTACAGATATACATTTTTTCCCCAAGACTTTGCTGAACAAATACATACAATAAACACAAGTATTGGAATTAATTTGGGGTTCATACGACGACTCAAACACAGGGAAAAAAGAGGTCTTGAGACAAAATTGGTTCCACAGTTTTCAACGGGTTTAAGATGAGGAAAAGGGAGGCACAGGGATGAGTATTAGAAAGGACAGACAACCCCATATAGAACTAAAGGAGTGAGAGTCCAATAACAAGAGAAGAGAGGTGTAGAGTATACTGTACACACACACACACACACACACAAAGTATAGGCACAAAAGACAACCCAAGCAGATGACAACACTTTCAGCCAACATCTTCAAGGACAAATGGAATAGTGCTGGCAGTCACAGAGCACCTTAGGGCAGCCAGCAGAATCACTCTCTACCACCAACAACATATATTTGTCACTTAGCCCATGGCAATTCAGTCCCCTCGAGACATTTGGAATGCCTCATCAAATGATGCCGATGTTCCCTTTCGCTGGTTTTGTGTTGTGTGCCCAAAAGCTGCGAGGCACATTCATCTTTGGAATAACCCAATCCCTTTCTTTCTTTCTCCCCTTGGGTATGTTGAGAGGCCTGCTGATGTGGGTTATTTGTCCCCTCATGCTGAACACATGGTGTAAGTGTATTTGGGTTGGTGTTGTTGCAGTATACTCTACACTATTGCAGCAGATTGGAAGCCTTGAAACCATAAGGAAAGCTACGGCTTTTTCCTTTGTTGTTTTGTGGTTTGCCAATGGTTTTAGACACGCTAGCGGCGTGGCTTTAGGGATGGAGATGTCAGACGATCAGTCAGTCCACGGCATCAGTGCAGACTGAAATACCTCGAAAGTAAATGATGGATTGGTAAGATACTTTTGACAGAGGTTCTTTGTTGTCAGAAGTTGAATCCGACTAAATTCGGGGATACTCCGACTTCTCTGTAAGCGCCCGGCAGTCGTTTGAATTTATTGACTTACGTTTTGTAAAATTACTCAACAACAACAGTACATGAATGACCATAACCCGTACATGACCCTGACATTTCCTTTCACACCAAATATTTACTTCCACAAGACGGATTGGTCAAACTTTTACTCAGATATTCACGATTCTCAGACATTAAGTTATCATGTAACCACGAAGGGGTTAATGTGTCTGTATATCCACTGTGTGTATGTGTCTTGGCATTTGAGTTGTGTGTGTTTTAGCATTGGGGGTTTGACACCAGCGTTATTTGCTTACCTATTGATAAGGAGAGCTGGTTTTAATGCCCTTTTCTGCATCGCTGCATTGATTTTTATCAGACTGCTGAAAGCGCGGACAACTCTGCTTGCACAGCCATCGCCTCAAATGAAATCTGACCTCCTTGGAATGAACGACGACATGCGCCTCGGCTAATCGCTCCACCAAACGTGTGGCTTTTGTGTATCGGCAGCTATGCGTCCTAACGCCCACAGCCATGATCCCTTGGGGGAGTCCAACCTATATGGAGGACGCGAGTGGCCGTACTTTAACCGCGGGTAATTTGAAAGTAATAAGCAAAAGGAACAGGGAATTTAACGGCGCTAAACCAACACGCCTCGACGGTACACTTGGGTTTCTGTGTCAAAGTGTTGAATGAATGAGATCTGAATAGGGACACTGCTGCATGATTTCCCTTTTCTGTCACAAATGTCAAAGAACCGTGAAATAATAGACGCCATGCTCACCATGTCGATGGACAGCTGGCTATTACGAGAGGTTTTCTAGCCTTGCATCAGCGATAGCTGGCCAAACAGTTTGAGAAGGGAGGTTTTGACCTAGCTGCTGCCAAGGCCTCAGTCCTGATAGATCCCAGCTTCCTCTTGCCTCCTCTCCGGACAGCGTCTGTCCTTAGAGGCCATTGGGGTGAATCCCTTGGTGGTTTCCACCATGGCTCCTTAGCGGTTTCTGTTCCCGCCCCCACTGACGGGGTCAGCCACCTTTTTTCCTGTTGTGGCAGACTCTCAGCGCAGTTGGGTTATCTGTGCAGACGTCAACTCTCCTCTGGTAAAGAAGACTATCAGGGAGTTGAAGCAGAACGCGCAGCAGGCTGGGTTTTAGTCATGTCACTTCCTCATTCCTGAAAAAAAGGGTTGGCTCTACAAGTTTTTGATACCCTTGCAATGCACGATTTTACCGAGGATTTGACAGGTCATCGTCCAAGGCAACTGGTCGACCTGGAGGATGCACATTTCCAGATCCTAAGATGGGAGGGTCACAGTCGCTTTCTCAGGTTCGCCCTCAACAGCTGAACTCGGTGAACCCCACGTTCCACCTTAAGGTTTCGACTGAATCCCTCAGTCGGTCAGTCTTCCGATCTCCAGCCTAGCGCTGACGTTGGAGATACTGTGTACCTTCATCAGACTTGTGGCCATAGGAACACAAGACCAGCTCCTTGTCTGTTTCAAAGCTGACAACCAGCCTCCAAGACTCTCTCATTGGGTTGAGAGGCGTCCAAAAGGCGTATAAGAAGGCAGGAAGGCCTACCCATCTTTGGCCATATGACGATCGAGGTGCCTCTCTGTCTGAATAGCAGCTGCCACCTCATTCTCTGAGCGTGTCCTGTGGTCAATGCGGCAGGACATACCGTGCATCATGGACCAAGAAGACCTTGGCTCGGACTGATGTTTTCTTCTTGCAAAGTTAGCCTCGTAGCCTGACAGGCTAAGTGGCCTTCCACCCATTTACACTTTGCCTTGGCTTTCATTCAGGGCCAGCAAAGCATTGGTGGCGTCTTGCACAAAGGCGTGTAATGGGTGTGTAAATATTGTTATTTGTATATGAGCTCATGGGTGAGCACTCTGGTGCCGTTGACATCTCATTTGAACTGCCATTGCATGCTCATGCAAGAACAGCTGGGTTCGCTTAGTTTCCTTGCGGTGTGTCTTTTGTCATATGCCTTTTCTAACAGCTCAAAATATAATACTTTGGTTTATGACCTGGTTTAAGAAACTAATGGCATTCCGAGCCGCTTCAGTGATACTACGTCTTTAGTTCTATAATTGACAAATGTAAGCGTGCTAACGTGCTAAACACAGGCTGTGAACTTAGTCTGCAGTATATCACCTGATGTTAGAACTCAATGACCCAATCACAGAGTCTCTTGCATGACCGTAAACTGTCTTGTTAGGAGTTCAGAGAACTTTGCAACCGTAGTTGAGTTATTATAAATATAAGTTGTTGTAATATGCATTGCTAAGCCAAGTAAGGGGGGAACAACGGCTAAAATGATTCTGTATGTATAGTAGGATGCAGACACAATTGTAATGGAATAGGCATGCTTATTATCTATCCATTTAAAGTCGGAGGTATCCTATTCTACACGCTGCAGATCTGTGCTGGCAGCTCGTTATGAAGAATGGAAAGGTACTGAACATCAATAGCATGCATGACTTCTTTTATGAGCCTTGCGCACGGTTAAATTGGTGACATTTGGCCTTTAATAGGCTGACTGAAAACTCATATCCCTTCTAACTACTGAATAAGGACTTCTAATGAACACCCAGCCGGCTAAGAGAGTTAGCGGCCAGTACTCACTGAACTGAGAAACCAGGAAAGGCAATTATCAAGGTTCCCAAACAGCACTGATCGAGGATTGCCGCCCAGAGCAATGTTTTTAACCTTGGTTTTTTTAGGACCCTGGTTTTTTTTACTGCAGCAGCCTTGCAGCAGTTTTCAATATTAAACAATTGCCATTGCACTCCACTTCACGGACGCAGTAAATCCGATCGTCCAAAGCAGCTGTAAATCGTAAACACACTCTCCAAAAAAAAAAAAAAAACACATCACTTACAATCCGGGCTTATCAGAAGTTGACGTTCGAGCAGTTTGGAGTCTTTAATCACAGCTGAAGCAACCAAACCCCGAGATCAGCTCATTCCTGATTATCTGAAAAGGCCACGCGGCGCCAACTACACTGACCCAGCTCGCCGCGAACCTGCTGATGGCGAACATATGCCACATGTTTTATACTTTCAGCACTTCACTTTTCATGCCGTCATTTTTTTTCCGCGCTATTGATCTACGAGCGGGGTGATTGGATGTTGCGATTAATGACCTTAGAGGGAAGAGGTATTCCTCTGAGCTCCATTCCCCTGAAATGCCACTAGATTACCTTCCCGCCTTCCACCAGAGCTCATGATCAGTGTGAGCGATACAGGACTGAACAAATGACGGCGCCCGAGTCACAGGAGACCCGCGTAAGTGTAAAGGTAAGGTAATTTTGGTAAAGAGCAGAGCCTCCATCTCTCTCTTTCTGTCATTTATTCCCTTTCTCGTTCTCCCTCTTCCTCTTCCCCCTGTCCCGCATCCTTACTCCCTCTTTACTCACCCCCTCCTTTTGCACTAGCTCAAGTCCTCAATTATTTTCAGACTGCCAGGCAAGGCACTGCGGGGGCACAGGGGACCATTTGGACTTAGTACATTAAAGAATTCATGATTTGAAACCACCACAGCCCACCCTGACGACTCTATGATATGACTTTTCAGTGCCTGAAGCTCCTTTCCTTCTTTCCCCCTTTTTTTTTTTCCGCCAGACTGGCTCTCATTCCCCCCGACGACTGACATTGATCTATCCTTGAGTCTTTTAGCTCCAGGACTCCCATACCTTAAACTTCTGACTACTGACCATTAAAAGAAACAGAGCAGCCGATATTTATGAATCTGTCCGTAATGATTTCCTTGTCTGTTTCTCGTGTCGCCATCTGTAAATTGGCCTGTTGGTATCAGGACACATATAGCGGCAGACATGACAGCAGACTGCTGAGAAAGGAGATGAAATGTCTCAGTGTAACACAGGAAATCAATCTATAAAGAAAGTGTGTGTGTGTGTGTGTGTGTGTGTGTGTGTGTGTGTGTGTGTGTGTGTGTGTGTGTGTGTGTGTGTGTGTGTGTGTGTGTGTGTGTGTGTGGAGGGGAGGGGGGAGGTAAATACACTTCCCACTTTACTTTACACGTGTCACTTTCACACCATCAATCGCTTCCTTCCGTGCACTTTGCTTCTTCTTTACTTTTTAACTTTAACTTCTTTTTTTTTTTCTTCAGGTAGATCCAACTGTAAATATTCAATACAACCAACTGTAAATATCCATGCTCCCTTCTCATTGCATGTTTCATGTTTATCCTTAAATGTTTATTGTTGAATGTTATGCATCTCCCGCCAGGACAAATTCATTGTTTGTGTGAACTTATTTTTGCAATAAATGGTTTTGATTCTGATTCTGAAATACAAAAAAAGACACAACACAAGTCTGAATAAATGTGATTTAAATAAAGAAAATCCTAATAGGGATTAGATTTCTAGATGTTTGATTAGCCCAAAATCAAATGTTGTCTCAATGAGTTTTACAAGCCAAAACCTCAACATAACATCAAAAAAGGACAAAAGACCAAAAAAGGTAAAACGTGACCTAACGAGACCATAATCAATGTCGATATGATGAATCCAATGCTTTACAAAATACTGATGTGCATCTATCATCAACAAAAAACACTGAATAAGCAAGACGTGCGGTTCCTCCAGGCTGCTGATATACAGTAAACACTATAAGTGTAACTACGCAGAGACTCCACATCCTCGTGTGCACCTGTTTGCGCTTCACAAGAGAGGATGACATCACCGCTTTTCTCTAGAGTTGGTTGAATGAAGACATAGCAGACATCCGCCGTTACTACTCTTCTCACAGCCGCCTCATTCATAAATTTCCATCAGCCACATGCGCAAGAAAATAAAATAGCAGTAACCGAAAACTAGAAGAAAGTCAGGTGTGTAATGTGTTTGCTGTGTTCACGACAGTGAGTGCTGTCTATATTTCCAGCTCCTCAGATAATATGTTCAATTATTGATGTAAAGCACAAAGAGTAAAGGACTTACACAATAAAGCACTACACTTATAGTCTTTATTTATCAATCTGCAGTGCAACATTACCTCCTTAAAATAGGTAAATGTGGTTTTTCATATTGTTTGCATGTATCAGAGTGCCAACACTACATAAATGCCAGAGCAGTAAAAAGCCTTGGCTTTCAGGCAGTCAACCATCCAGCCATTCAAGCCCTAATGTGCATCCAATTTTGTATGTTTTTTGTGTGAAGCATCCTGTTTTTATAAGCCAGTACAGTGCGGTGGTGTTTGCAATATGATGGGAACATAGTGCCACCTCCTGGACAGAGTGGCTACTGCCGTATTCTGCAAAAGGAAACGGTCTCACTGTCTGCAACATCTGGTTGCAGACATATGAAGTTGTTCAATTCCTGGACACTCTTTGCTTTTTTTCCCCAATCCAGCCCGTTGTTTCTATTCACTTCGTCCGAACGAACCAAAGCGGGACGGAGGAATCGGTTAGAAACCTCGTGAACATGCTGAATGCCCTCACATGTGTTTCCAGAACACGGGGGCATTTTTGGCCACAACGCCCCCGACTCCAAACAAGCCCTCATCACTGTGGGCGGTATGCTGCTCTCAGTGTGAGTTCCCTAATGGCCATAATGGAGGACAAGATCATTTATTATTACTGGGGGGGGGGGGGATGTATGTATACGGCTACAATTAAGGAGAAAAACATCCCGGTGCTTGTAAAGGGCAGTAATGTGACTCGGGGAGTGATGGATGCTGGGGAAATGAGTCTCGCAGGCCAGTGGGAGTATCTTATTATCTGAGGCAGGTTGGGGATCCGTCATTGAGGTAAATTAGAAAAGGGAGAGAGAAAGAGAATGAGAGAGAGATAGGGAAGGAAAGAAATGGAGGAAAAAGAGAGGCATCTTGAAATTGGAGAGAAAGGGGAGTAAAGGAGTCAAAAGAGGAAGTAAGAGATGTTAAGAAACGGTTGTACCAGACAAGGTGGATGAAGAGAATCGCAAAATCAACTCAAAGAATGAGCTTCACCACAACGTGGCCTTAAAGCAACGCCTTTAAGTTTCATGTATTTCATGTACACTCCACTGAGAATTGCTTCATTGATGAAATTGCTGTAGCTCATTTCACATTTCCAACAATTACTTCTGCTGGTCGCCATGTTTGTACGAAAGAAAAAGTGCTTAAATCACGATACGATATTATCACGATATTGCGATATATTGAATATTGCGATACATTGCGATTTATTATCTTTTTTTTAACTGCAAATTGTCCCCAAAAGAACGCTTTGTCAACAAAAAATAAATTGATTTTACCAATCTAGGACCCAAAATGTTAAGAATTGATTAAAGAAAAGATCGATACTTGGCTTTCGTGTATCGATACAATATCACGATACTATTCTGTATCGATTTTTCCCCCCACCTCTAATATATACATATATGTGTGTGTGTGTGTGTGTGTGTGTGTGTGTGTGTGTGTGTGTGTGTGTGTGTGTGTGTGTGTGTGTGTGTGTGTGTGTGTGTTGTTTCTCTTCAAACATGTAGAATAACAACAGGTTGTGTTGATGTAATCATGTTTGTTTGTGCATATTTCCCTTTGCAGCGATGCAGTGATGAGACCGTGTCATTACAGGATCCACAGTCATTCATTTTGGCCTGAAAACACATTCTTTTAAACGCATGTACAGAACATGTTTACGCTTTTCTTCTTCTTCTTCTAATATGTAGCTATCTATTTGAATTACTGTATCCGGCTGCATCCACAATCACTATTTTCCCCTCGGGGACTTAGTCAGAGGGTGGTCAGAGAGCGAGCCCATCTCAATTACACTGACAGGTGACAATGAACTGAATAAATTATTCTTACGTCTACAGATCGTACGAGAGCGTCTGTGTTATGGTGGATCGCCCGAACATGTGCGTCCCCTTTCGGGGATGGAGAGCCATATGCATGGGATTCATCCTGTAAGGGGAAGAAAATGCCAATGAGCTTTGCCTAATAGCACCATTAGGCTCTGACAAATGAAAACACTAACTTAGTCCAAAATGGAGATTCATATGTTTCACTGCAGTCGGTTTCTTAGCCATCAGTTCCCCGGCGGGGTCGATCTTATGAATATGTACGGCTGTGACATTTTGAACGGCCATTGATTCTAACGGGACGTTCATGATCATGGATCAGTGTGAGTCAGATTCTACAAAGGTGAAGTTTAATGTGGGATGATTGTGTTATCATTGGTGATGTCCAGCTCTGATGTACAACAAATCTGGGGAGGTTGACTTGCACACTTGCTTTTTTCGGTTTTCAAATAACAACAGTTTATCAAACTAATCCAGTGGTTCTCCAAGTTTTTCTGTCTCCACTTTGGAGGAAGCAAAATGTTCCCACTGCCCCGACAACATGGAACAAAATGATCCAACTTTTTGAGACTCTTAAAGAAAATGTAAATCCCTTTCAAGTAAACCAGATTGCTGCATCTGACAAAAACTAATAACATGAGCAATCACTTTGTTAAAACAACGCAAATAAAGTTATATATGTGCAAAAAAACCCCTCATATTTGGCAAAAAAAGATGACCAAGGATGCCGGTTGCACTGTTTTCTCCCCATAGTTTCAGGTCAAGTGTCCTTGAGCAAGGCACTGAAGCCCCAGAGCTTCACAGCAGCACAAAGCTCCTTCATCACTGAGGATGGTGACATGCAGAGAATAATCCCCCCACTGTGGGATTAATAAAGGATTCTTCAACATTTGTTTTTAAGAATCAGCATCTCCCCCTGCGCCCCACCTGCAATACCTCCGCGCCCCACTAGAGGGTCGCGCCCCACAGTTTGAGAACCACTGTATTAATCCAATTAAAGTGAACTCAAAATAACACACAGCTCCTCGCGACACAGACGGCACATGGATGCACAAACACAGCGGAAGTTGTGCATTTTAATAACTGCTCTAAATAAATATAATGCAACATTTTTTTAAACGTTGATCAGATTTTTGTAGAGTGTCACACGGTGGGGGATCCTCATTAACCCTTTAAATGTGTATTAATGTGTGTATTTAGTTGCAAATTGTCACAAGTTCATACAGTATTTATGTATTATTCAGAAATACAGGTTATATACTGAACAGAAAATACAACACGTCGAAAAGCAATTGGTATTTTACGCATGCTTTGAAAGTAGGGGACTCAGGAGCATCCCATTTAAACCACGCTGATACGCTGTGTAGACACCGTGCAACATTTTTCCATCTCATCCTTATCTGGATAATCCCAAATTCCCAAAATGGGAATAAAATGTCACGGTCCTCTATCTGGTGGATGCTCCGTGACATTTCCGGAGCATGGAGTATAAACTTTGTTTATCCGTGTGTCTGCGTGTGTTTTGCATGTGTCTATGCATCTGTGTCTTCTGGTGTGTGTAGTGAGTAGCGTGTGTTTATTGCGTATATAACCTCTGTTGTGTTTTGTGTGTTTCTTTGTGTGCAGGTGGACTTTGTAATGCTTTTTTTTCTTGCTAGATGTCCTTGATTTGCAGCATCAGTGGCGTGCATTGAGGGACAGCCCAGTTTAATGCGCAAATAGTTAATCCCCAGTCTCACGGCGGATGCAATATGATAAGGAACGTATTGTCGTACTAATGTGCTTTCATTGATATCATCAATGCCAAAAGCAGAGCGGTAGAGAGAGAGTATAAGGGGTAAAAAAAAAAAGAGAAATCGGGCACAGGGAAACAGAGACAAGGACAGACACTAAGTCCTAAAATGAGACAAAATGAGCACCAGCGAGAATGATTTAAAAACAACAACATTCAGATGTACAGACAGAAGTGACGGCGAAGACAGTCAGACAGCAGGAGCAAGAGATGGAAAGAGGCAGATGGGGGACATTAAGTCAAAGTTAAGTAACCATCGTCTGCTTCTTTATCTCACCCAGATATGCTAATCCAGTGAGCCTCTGCTGATATGAGTTTAACAGCCTGGCTGGTGTGTGTGAGTGTGTGTGTGTGTCTGTGAGTGAGAGAGAGAGTGAGAGTGAAAGAGAGAGAGAGAGCTTGAGTGTGAGAAAAGACCCAGTTGTCCATGCTCCCAGTTACACCATAGCACTGCTTAGCCAGTACTGGATGACACAGTTCTAATCTCTTTGCAATGGAAAAGTGAATATAAATCACGTCTTAGGCACTCAACAAAATTCAACTGTGTGTGTGTGTGTTAAGGCCAAGGGAAGACAAGAGTTAAGCGTGTGTGTGTGTAGGTAAAAGCGAGCAGAAGCGTGGTAGGTTCATGCAGGAAGGGATTTAAGAGTTCATGCATTCATGTGGCAAAGCGAAAATTGGGCGCATATACATATTTAGAGCTGGAGGGTGAGGCCATTTTTTTGTAATATTCATATGTCATCAAGGCAAAAGGTGTCGTGTCAACAACACTGATGCATTTGGATTAGCTCGAGCCCGAAAGATAAAAAAAATAGCCGCTTGTTCTCGACGTTGTAGTTTGAGCACAAATAATTAAACACAATGCTAAATATTAACCTTTTTAAACACATGTGTATTCTGTCATTACACATGTTTACCTGGTTGGATATGAAAAAATGTGTCTCAAATGAGCCAGAGATGAGCCATAGTTAATAATAAGCGCTCCTCTCGGTGCTCTGAGTGTTAAACAAACTCTGTTTTGTGTCGCTTCATCCTCGGTAAAATCGCCTAAAAAGGGTTTTCCATACATATCAGGACGGACGCTGTGATTTTATATTGCGTGGCGACAAATTTATCTTCCATTCTCGCCGGCCAATCAGTTGGTCACGCAGTCTCGCTGCTATCTCTGAGACTTGACCCAGTAACACATTTAGATTATAATCTAAACAGCACTTTCCATGTAAGGACATGTCTCGCCATAGACAAGCTCTCATCGCCGCACTACGTGTGTGTGTGTGTGTGTGTGTGTGTAGTGTGACCGATCACCTGGCGCCACGTCGGCCCGCCTGATTCCAATAAAACCTTGTTTCATTTCCAGTGACACGTGTTCACGGGACTCTGTTCACGCCGCGATTAAGCGCGTCCAATCATCGCCGGCGACCAGAGGAACGTAGCACATATAACAAAAGTATAACCCTCTATACATGACCGCATGCTGTGAAATCCAAGGCACATCTGCAAGCGCAGACATGCACCAAAGACTCGTGCATGTTCCCCCTCGACAAGCAGCGCAGGTTTCACAACCCGCTACCGGCAACAAAAAGAAAAAAAAAAAGACTATTTCAGGCTCCGATGGCCAAAGTGAATCAGACTCCATTAACTCTATATCTCTTCTTTTCTCTATAATTCCCTTCATTTTCCTCTCACCTTCTGCTTTTATTTTCCCTTTCTTGTCTCCATCTCTCTCTCTTTCCTTGCCCCCGCCTTCTATCCACCTAGCGCTCCTCCTCAGCCCTCTCTCTAATATCTCCCCTGCAGCCATTTTCCAGGACTCTACAGGGAGGGAAGCAATCTCAGATTTATTTTACCTCCAATTTCCAATTTAAGAGAACCCCCCCACACACTCCTGCCGCCGGAGGCGAATCTTCAGCGGGGGGTCTGATGTGAGTCGTCCTGTTAAATTAAAGTCTGTAAAAAAAAAATATATATATATATATTTCAATGGCCACCTATGTGTTTGTGGAGCAACAAGATCAGAACACCATCGTGTCCTGTGCACAGAGCCGTGTGCATCACTTCCCACCCGGGCTTTCTAGAGCTTAACAAGTTCTCATGTGACACCAGGAGTCACAGGAGTCAAAGAGGCGAGACTGAAACGGGCCCAGAGCCAACAACATCTGGAAAAACACTGCGTTTGACTGGTGTAAAGAGGATGGCGCTCACGTGACGTGTTGAGCTCCTTCAAATGGAGACGTCCGGCTACAGACTGGAAGATATGTGCCGTCCGGTCGTGGAGAAAACGTACCATCAGCATTTTAAGTGAGATTTTGAAGCTAAAGTTATCCTTATAGGTTCCATACGCCGTCAGATCAGCAACTAAAGGTGTTTTTCTGTCAAAGAAATGTGAAATTTGACATTTTATTTGACAGAAAAGCAGCTGATCACCATTTTAGTTGCTGATCTGACGGAGTATGGACCTATAAAAGATATGTTCTTTGTATTATGCAACATTATATGCTTGCTGAATGCCTTTTGTGTTACATTATTGGTTGCATAATGTGTGTATATATACTGTATATCTTCGCTCCAGCCGCAGAGGGCCCCCATTGGCGATAGAAGGGAAGCTTTCTTGGTGCTAATCTGACCCCCTGCAAAATAAAACCCCATCTATTCCCAACATGCCCTTTGATACTCCATTACTGCTGAAAAGAATACAGTGTGCCTTGTAGTCTCCATATGTCCAATCTCAAAAAATCCTCACATAAAAGAGGCGCACACACACTTTCTTTCTTTTTGTTGCTCTTGATCAAGCAGGAACACTCCCTCTTCCCGAAACACACACACACACACACACTCTCTTCCACCCACTGTGCTCTTGCATTCACACTCACACACACTCCTCTATCCCCGGTATAAAGCCGGGAGACAGGTGTTGGATTAGCTTTCTGGAAGAAAAAAAAGAGCTCAGCTTCCTTTGATAGGAGTTGAGCTGGCTTGGAGAACAGGGAGGCAGGTGCACCACGAGAAGAGAGGAGGGGAAAGAGAGAGAGAGAGTGTGTGAGTGTGTGTGTGTGTGTGTGTGTGTGTGTGTGTGTGTGTGTGTGTGTGTGTGTGTGTGTGTGTGTGAGTGTGTGTGTGTGTGTGTGTGTGTGTGTGTGTGTGCGTGTGTGTGTGTGTGAGTGTGTCAGAGGATGCAGCCCAGTCATCCCATCAATTGAGAAGAAAAGAGGGGGCTTCTGGCAGAGGTGTCCACTGTAATTGGAGAGCTTGGCACGGCCAGAAGTGAAGCGTGGTTGGCTGTTGCCACGTGGTGACAGTTGCTTGCCACCCGGCACACACACACACACACACACACACACACACACACACACACACACACTGGCAAATACACACATTTAGGCTTTTAACTTTTGAGTGCCTTCCATTGACTCGCATGTGTGGTAATCCCTGTCTGTATTTTCCCCACAGCAACTGCTACTGTATACCTTCATCTTTAAAAAAAAATGTCATTATCAACCTCCTCTCTAACTAAAAAATGGAACTTTCATTAATTTTTCAAGCAGGATATTTCGTCTGCAGAAGATACAGCAAATAGTGACATTACAGACTCACACGCTACACAAACAAAACACAAGCTGCCAGCCTGTAACCACAGTAACCGAGAGAGCAAAGGAGGCCTCTTCCAGATGCTTTTGTTCTTTAAGGACATCCTTTTGGACGCCGTCTGCCATATCTCCATGTGTCTTTCTTTCTCTCTCTCTCTTACTCGCGCTAAGAGACAGACAGACAGAGACAGACATGTACCGCTAATCCTCCAATTTGAGGCTTTTTTTTTAATGAGCATCCCAGAGACAAGAGAGAGAACCAAAGTAGAGGACTAAAGGATGTCCAGGATACAAGAAGAGCAGAGGATGAGGGGATGAGGGGGTGTCGTGTGCCGACCGTCGCCCAATACTGCCCGAGATTGCATCATAGCTTTTAGATCATGTTCGGGGTAGCTCGAGGAACTGGCTTTATTTCTACAAACGAGGCACACGGTGTCAAGAAACTAGTTGTATGTATGACATGTTTAAGATTTAATCAATACAAATTATAATTTTGGAATTGCAGGCCATCAGAAAACACCTCTCTCCTCTCCAAAACCCGACACAAACTCTTTCCTACAGCTCACCTTCTCTAATTTCAACATGAAGTCGACAGCGAGAGTTGAACTGAAAGCCAACGATTCCTCAGAATTGCCGATCTGATCTTTACTCTTTAAACTTTACTTTATTACATTCATACATACATGACATTTGGTCTCTGCATGTTACCCATCCTAAGCAACTGGGGCTTCAGTGCCTTGCTCAAGAACAATTTGACATGCAAACTATGGGGGAGACCGGGTATCGAACCGTGAACCTCTCCCACTATCTTATAGTTGCCAAACATGGCTTTTTTTTTTACAGTTCTTACATAAATGCCTATAAAAAAATCATAGGGAAGTAGCATGGTGTGTGTGTGTGTGTGTGTGTGCGTGCGTGTGTGTGTGTGTGTGTGTGTGTGTGTGTGTGTGTGACCTAGCATGAGTAATTGCCATTAAGTGTGTCTCTCATAAGTGATGCTGCGCCCGGAGAGCAAAGCCGAGACGATTACGACTGCGACTCATCCATCAGCCGCAGCGGCCGGTGACTGATGACCGCTCAGTGGGAACGCGTGAGATGGAACAATTAAAATATAAAACATGGGGCAGCACTGGAGGAACTCCAGGAAACAAACCCATGTTTGCACATGTGCGGCAGGCCAAGAGGTGAAGAGGCTCACAGCGATCACCTGTTGTTTGTGAGTGTTGTGTACGATTAATATATCACATTTCAAACGGGAACTTTCTGTTTTTTTCCCGTCAGACTTTCTAGACGTGTAGATTAAAACATGAGGTACTTAATGTAGACAAATGTAACTTTCATTTTCTATAAACACTTTTGTCCCTTGTGCACACAATTTGTTACATTTATGGAGTAAAAGATGTATGATCATGATTCGTATGATTTCTTGAACCTAATTACTTTCATTTTAACTCCTAATTGTGTGAATAATTTCAACATTAATATGACATTTGATGTAAGAGGTCGTATAATAAAAACGACGTAAGTTTAATTTGTATTGGAGGCCCAAGTGTTTAACAATGTTATACTTTCATTATAAAGAAAAATATTATAAAATGTCGTTTTGCCCGTTTAGCTCTTTGCTTATTGTGGAGTATTTTTTGACTGATTTGTTTAGAAACTGTGGCTTTACCGTCTTAACCTGATTCTCTGTATTCCCCCTGAAGCTTCTCACTTTGTTTATAAATGATTACATGAAATATGAGCAAAGCATTCTCATAACTCGATTTGTTGATGGGCAATAAAACAGAGCGCCTTCGGCCACAGTTTTAACACATTGATATCATCACGACGGGGGTGTTTGTGTTCGAATTAAAATACAATTTGCATATGAGTGTTATCTGTATCTTTTTCTTGTTATTAAAAAGAGAGTTGTATTTGCTTAAAGTACTCTGACTTATTGACAAATTAGAAAACTGCTCTTTTTTTCTGCACTTTTCTTGCTGGTATCGTGTCAAACAAATTGATTTAATCATGGCAGCTTTCCAAATGATTTATTTCATTTTTTTATGAAGATGTTCCCTCACATGTCCCACCATTCTTTGAGGTACTGCATAAATATTGCCACACTTTAATGCCTGGATAGCAGTAACTTTGACAGCTTTCTCCCACAGAGAACGATCCCTTCCATCAGAGCGAGACCTTTTTGGCCCCTTGCAGTCGATAGCTTATGAAATACAGCGAGGGCCCAAAGCAGGAGAGTCCGAGCGCTCGCAGCCTCGGGAAGGCGGCGTGACGGAGGAATCAATACGATGAAGAATGGACAACAACACCAAGGCTACGTTTTCCTGACGCGGATAGATCGGATGTCCCTCCCTGTCATCCAGCGTGACGTATAGAGAGGTGAGGATGGCTGATGCCAGTCAGCTCAACTCACCTACACGCTTATAACAGAGTGCAAAGTTGATAGAAAGTTTTTATCGCCTTGTAGAATTTCTACAATGAAGCGTTATGTATTCAGTTCAGTTTTAGATGGACACCTCTGTATGTTTATGGCGTCATCTTGCATCCTCAGTATAATATGTGAAATAAATCACATCTGAAAGAGATCAATTTAATTCAGTTTATTTTGTGGGGCCCAAAATCGCAATTTACAAATTGCCCTACACATGCGACGTCCCGGGACCTCGCATCAGATCAGGAAAAAGTCCCCCCCAAAAATAAAAAACGACCCTGAAAGAGCTATTTCACTATAGTTTTAACATCCAGAACAAAAGCTCCAGTTGTTGTTGAATGTCAAACACACTTCGCCCAAGCATGTTCGACAGATTGAGTCATGAAAGTTACACAAACATTAGAAGTCATTAAATAAGGCTTTCACGCCTAAAATCCAACGATGCAAAGGCACAATACTGATAATCTGAAGGTTAAGCTGCACACGTGTGCTCACTGTTGATGCAGAGGCCCGTGTGGCCAGCAGGTGTCAGCCTTGCTGGTTCAAAGTAATGACTGACTCCAGTGCTGGTGTTTACGGTTAAAATAGATAATGATGTGCTGTGGGTAACGGCCTGGATGGTTTGTCCGTTAATGTAGTTCACAGCGAGATCCCCGACAGCATAATAGTGTACTAAGACAATCAGAAAACACATCATAACAACACACTGTACGGAGAAACACGGACACAATTTGAGCAAAGATAGAAATAACGCCTCATGTATTGCGTTAATTGAACTACTGTCCACTGAATCAGACCTGAACATGTTTTTTTTCTCATGCTAATTTGAATATCTGAAATGTGCAGCGCCTGCAAAGACCCTCAGATTCTCCAGAATAAACTAGTCAATGTTTGACCTTTTTATTAAAATTGTGCAATTGCATAAACACACATATGAAGGCAAACATACGTCAGATTTAAGTTTTTTTTACATAACAGTTTTTTTCATATTTTTGAATGAGTTAGACACAAAAGTGTGTCTCTCTCATGTGTATTTTGGTCTGTAGCTCATCAAGCATGCGCGGGGTGTCGCGGCTGACGCATGAGCGAGTAATGTAAATGACACACACTTACAGGAAACATGGCCCTACTTAATTCAAAAAGGCAGCCGACAGCAAATATAAGAGACAACTAATGACTACAAGTTAGCTTAAACCGTTTTTAGAGTGGTGATGAAATAAAATATTATTTTCCCATCCGTCATCATTCAAGCAAGTCCTCAAAACCCACCGATTCAAACTCGCCTTTACCTGCTAGGTGAAGGGTAACCTTACATCCTACCCTTCACCTGCTAGACCCTACATCCTACCCTTCACCTGCTAGCCCCTACATCCTACCCTTCACCTGCTAACCCCTACATCCTACCCTTCACCTGCTAGCCCCTACATCCTACCCTTCACCTGCTAGCCCCTACATCCTACCCTTCACCTGCTAGCCCCTACATCCTACCCTTCACCTGCTAGCCCCTACATCCTACCCTTCACCTGCTAGCCCCTACATCCTACCCTTCACCTGCTAGCCCCTACATCCTACCCTTCACCTGCTAGCCCCTACATCCTACCTTTCACCTGCTAGCCCCTACATCCTACCCTTCACCTGCTAGCCCCTACATCCTACCCTTCACCTGCTAACCCCTACATCCTACCCTTCACCTGCTAGCCCCTGCACCAATACCCTACACCTGCTAGCAATGTATCTGCAACATTGATGCTCACGGTTGCAATGTAGCGTTAGCAGCCAGGTAGCAATGTCCTCCATCAGTCATCTTGTTGGATGGTTTTCCTACCAGGCACGTGTGGCATACGCGACAGCAGAACAATGTCTCTTGTTATTCCTTGTTTCATGAGTTAGCTTCATGGCTACAGTTAGAGGGGACAGTCGACAGTTAGCTCAGTAGCTAATTGTCAACAGTCAGCTGCTACTGCTTCTGCTTTAATCTTTTAGGGTTTGAGTGTGCATATTGTACTACATTCTACATTAAAAGTGTCTTATATTTTTTGGTATGAATGTTTTATTGCTTGTTTTGCTCAATGACTAATAATCCCCCCTCCCCTATCCACCACCACCATCCTCCATATCCACCCCACCCAATATTTATTTTCCTCTAATGAGCTGCGGTCTGTTATCAGTCATTACAGGAAGCCTGATTATCCAACCGGCATTCTGCACACGCTCACAGAGAACTTCCTGAAGGTGACCTTTTCACGTCTCCATAGAAACCTCCTCTCTCTCTCTCTCGCCGCTCGGAGATGCTCGGCTTGTACACAGAGAGGGAGGACGCCAGCGAGATGACAGAACATTTTCTTCCCAACAAAAAGTGCATTAGCATGCGGCAATGTGATGAACATGTCTACGTGTGATGCAACAGCGCAGATTACTGCGTGTTTACCAACAATGAATAGGATGGACTCGGGGTATTCGATGCTTAATGTCTGGCCGTGACATCACTTGACCTGAAAGCAGCTCTCACACACACACAGTCACTACTGCGTGAGCTGGTTTAAACATGTCTATGAGGGGATTTGGCTATAAAATAGCACATAACCTGAAAAGGAAAGCTGACAGAGCCTCACAGGAACATATTCTCCAGTGTGTGCGTATGGGATGAGCTTGTCAGAGCACTACTTTGTGTGATTGAACACAGACATGATTACAATGTGTCTGCAATCGTTTAGCTTAGTGCAAGTGGATGCTGTGAGAGGTATTCTGGGATGTCTAAAAATACTCCTTGAAACCAATCACTCAAGATGCAGAAAACAAACAAGAGCTTTGAAGGAGTATCAAGGCTGCTGTGACAAACATATTCTGCTTCAACCAGGACAACGTGAGGGACGTGAGCCTGTTTTATGAGGTGTTTCTTGTTGTTGTACTTTTATGTTTGCGCTATTCAGGATCATAAAGAATGGCCGATGCTCACGACAACATGCGTCAGATAAAAGGCTGACATAGCTCAGAGATGGGTCTCCAGTCCTTTACATCACTTGTACGTGATTCAGAGCAGTAAATGAGTCAAGTAGTTGCAAATAAAGTCAAATGTAATGTTATTTATACATCTTAAAAACACAAAGCATGTCTTATAATTGAAGACTCATGTCTTTAAATTGTTATAATCACCTTTGACATGTTAAGAATATGTAATCATTGTATTATTTAATGTAAAATCAATAACTTTTTTAGAGCAATATGAAGATATAATGCAACTGAATGAACCTTAATACCAGTAGTTCATTTCCAAGATCTAATTGACGCCAGTCCCCATAAAAGTGAACTGAAATGCTCAAACAACACATCCTCATCTTTGAGACAAAACAGCATCGCGTAATATTATAAATATCCACAAGATATGTATATTATATGTAATAAAATGTGATAAAATAGAATAAAAAAGAGAATACATCCACAAATACATCTACAAAGTAAAAGTATGTGTTACAGTGATGTTAAATGTGTGAACAATGTTGTTTTTTTCTCTTCAAGACCTTTATTAAAAACCTTAAAATTGTTCTGTTGGGACTCCAACAGAGAAGACGGACTGACCAAATGAGGTTGTGCGCTTAGCAACCCGTGTGTTAATTGTGCCGGTGTGCTGGTGTCTTCTAATTAATAAATGATGTCATGATGATGGCCGCTGCGCCCGTCTTTAATCTCCCGCTGCTGCCTCTATAGTTCAGCTCACGTTCCCTCACAGAGACGTGCTGTTCCTCCACCGCTGCCCATGAGCAGTGCGTCTGCAGAACATCTGGACTCCCGTCATCCGCCAACTCTTTCTCAGTCAGTCAGGTTGTTTTTCTTCTTCAATGTGTCGCCTCAGCGGTCCGGCCTTTATTCTCGGTCAGTGATTTTCACGCAGTGTGTGCCGTGAGAGGTCGTCAGGTGTGCCGTGGGGAAAATGTCCAATTTAATTTAATTGGTCCCAAAAAAATATGATTTCGTCGCTGCAAATCATTTTCCATTGTTGAGCGTCTGAGCCGGCAATATCGCGGCTGGCATATGAAATACTCTTCCATGCCAGTAGGAAGCGCAATTATTGCCGACCATAAGTGTTGTGTTATGCTACAATGTAACAGTTTGCAATGTTTTTGGTTTTTGGTGTGGGATTTTTTATTGGAGAAAATGTGCCACGGCTCAAAAAAGATTGAAAAACACTTTTCTAGATTACAGCACCGGCTGTGTTAGCACCCTGAATATTGTTTTCCTGAGAAGATGACTGAAATTATACATTTTATTGTGTGCAATTGCTGCTATAATCCTGTAATTTCCCCACTGCCGGACTAATAAAGGATTATCTTAACTTATTTCTTGCATTTTTAAAATATATATTTTGTTTTTCCTAAACGGGCAAGGAACCATATATGGTAATTTGGTGGATGATAATTTTTTACCTAAAATATATATATTTTTTTAAACGTCACAACAGTGAAGGAGTATTATTATGTCCTCCAATGGCGCTCTAGGGTTGACATTTTGAATTTCAAAGTATTTCAATAAGTGACCTCTAGAGGGTGAACCAATAAACACTAACTTTTCCAGAGCCTGTAATGCCTCCTGAGTCTAGATTGTGAGATCTGTAATCTCGTGTTGCTAATACAATCTCAGCCTGTGTCCATTAATACATGCTGCAGAGGAAGTAGGATTCACTCATTTTAAGCTGCCAGAGATCTTTCCTTTGGGCTAGCGCTACTTATATTTGTTCCACAATGTGTTTCCATCCATTATCGTCCACTTAGTCCGGTTCGTCCAATCCAAACCACCCCGCTGAACACTTGTGTGCAAAGTCACCAACATAATCAAAGGCTCCTTCTATGAACCCAATGTTTGTCGTCCACTTTAAGCGTTAACTTCTGAGAAAATGGCGTTCCTCCTGAAGGGCACGCGTTGGACAAAACCTCCAACAGCAGACTCCTTTTCCGGTGATTTATGAACAGGAGTTGTGTACTTGAGTCGTGATGCGGTTCATCCCTTTAGGTCACGGTCCTCCAGAGGAGCGCTGAGATGGTGACTAATACTTCCTTCAACGCTTCATGTCATCGACAGGCGCTAAAAATAGACGGCGCTGTATGTGACTGGAATTGTGAGAAATGGTGTGAGTTTACATTATTGTGTAGCTGCTGTGGATTTTTGATGCACGACTTCTTTCCTCCAACCCGGAGGTTGGAGGAAACGCATATTTTGAGCTGATATGTGTCATGTTGTGTCTATAAGTTCCAACATGTATACAAGTGCACTTCAATGCATATTTGACTGCTAATTACTGTACTATGATAGAGACCAATACATTCTGTAGGCCTTTGACTTTCAACTGACATTGTTATTCAACAACTTGTGCTCCTGCCCTCTGTGCCTGTCATCCATCCATCCATATGTATTCATTCATCTCGGCATGAAGGTTGAATCTTGAATGAGTGTCTTTGCTGTGTTCAGCTGTCCCTCCCTCCCGCCTGGTTATTTATATTCGCCCGTTGAATCATGTATTGCCATGGATGTGACGCATGCGCACAGGGCGGCGTGAAAATCTGAATCATCGACGGAGCGAGAGAGAGAGAGAGAGAGAGAGAGAGAGAGAGAGAGAGAGAGAGAGAGAGAGAGGTGACTGTAGAGTGATGGACCCGGCTGAGGGAACGGCAGCGAGTGATCACTCCCCGAGCTGTTAATGACAGGTAAATGACGATTTCACTGATTTTTGTGTGTGTTTGTGTTATAAATATTCCCGAGACGCTCAGATGGATTGATGCTTTTGTAAATATATCGGGTTATTTATATCTCCTGCACAGACTCGGCGTCAACCCCCTTGCATCGTCTAGACTTCACAGCACATCTGGAAGTCGCGTTTATGATGGGAGCAACGTCGAGAGAAATGTTGCTTTAAAGTTCGCTTTGCATATTTCTATTTGCATATTTCTCAAAGGGTTTTTGGGGCGTTGCTATATCCTACTCAGATGGAATAAAAGTTAAACACGCCTGCACCTGCAGATGTCCTCTTTGGAGGTTATACATCTGTTTCCAGGTGGCAAAACGTCAGAAGCGACCGATGAAGTGTTGGATGCACATTTCTCCTCCTTTTCGGAGTTTAATTGAAACGTTGTGTCTATTTTCGTCTCATGGGAGGAAGAGGAGGAGGAGGGATGAGGATGAGGTCTGTATTTCAGACTGGCGTCACGTATGACGTCTGTGTGTTTTCCTGCTGGGCTGGATGGTGATAACATGGCGCTCATCTTGTAGTCAGCTCGAGAGGACAACGTTTCGAGAGGACAATGTGTACACCTGCGAGGTGTGACGACACCGTGTAGTGATGTAGTCGGCTCCTATTTTCCAAAGGCTCTAGTTTTATGGAGGTCAAGGTAGGTCGAGAGGTGTATTTAGATTGTATGTTGTGGATGAAAAATACATCCAAATACGAGAGGATGGACCAGGATGTCTTCACGGAGACACACTGTGCACCTGCGAGCTGTTTGCGCATCTGCTTTTAGGACTGGGACATCTTTGTTTGTCGTGTTGTGTTTATTTATTCATTTTTGATACGTTACATTGCAGTCATGTCATTAAGTTGATGCAATAACCTCACATGTAAGTCAGTTTGGACCATTTTCATTGGCTGTTTGTGTGTTTTTCTATGCTTGGATGCTCTCCTGAAGCACATTGAGGTCAAGGGCACTGATTCAATCTACACACACACAAGAGTGTGAGGCAAATTATGATATATGATAATGAAAAATTAGCCTGACTTCCTTGTTAAATGTTGAACGTAAGGCTCAATGGAGTGACATGGAACAAGCTGTTCCTCATCAACAATCTCTCATTTGTTATTTTTACATTATTTTCGGCTTGATGATGAATATTTAAACTCCTTGAATATGCATATAGGGGGTGAGAGAGAGAAGGAGAGAGAGTTTGTGCAGCGCCAGATGCCTACGACAGGTACAAATTAAGCAGTAATAAGATTAACACGAGGAACACTGTGTCTCATCTTAATGCAGCAACGCACTCATCACACTCATAGTTCGCCAGCTGATATCTCATATCCTCATGCGGTGTGAACTCATGTTTGGCAATTTATGGAAGTGAGACACTCTCAACCTCACATGTTCATCTTACATCTATTCGTATAGATGCCACAAAAAAGTCTGTTGTATAGAATTGCAACACATTTGCTGTTTCTTGCCAACATTTAACCCCCACCCAAAAAATGTTTACGCTTCATAATAACTCACAAAAACAGATTAAATCTGTTTTCTATTTGACATTTGACCAATCTAAAGAAATAAGTGAATCCTAAGTCAAGGGTATCAGGATACAGGTCAAAGTTTTTGACAGCAATTTGTGATTTGGGGCGAGAAAAAGACTTTTGACGCATGTGAATGTGTAATGTCAGAGGTGAGCCAAATTAATGAAGACACTAGTGATGTCTGTTATGTTATTCATGACTATAAACGCCTCGCACACAAGCTGTGTAATCACATTAATTGTAAAACACAAGGTCAGAGGTCAAAGATGCTCTTTTGTGCTCTCGTGTTATTACACAGCTCGCTTCAGGAAATAGCACAAATGCTGTTTCGTGGTGGAAATCATCAGCAGATGAAAGCCCACATTTATTCTCCACGCTACTGAAGTCAACAACATTCATGTGTTTCCATCAGAGGTGTGAAACCACGGCTATTTTATTTATTTCAAAATAAACCAGAAAGCCCGTCATGGTGGAGATTTTAGGGCCAGCGAACAGAAACTTGAAACACAGTTGAAGTGAGTTTGTTCAGAGGCTCTGAGCAGAGGAACGCCTCCAGATCCCAAATGGTTAGCGAGGGAATTGCATTTGTGTTCAAAACACGATTTCCTACATCATCTCTCTCTGTCTCTTCCCGCCTGTCATGTGTGGGATGCAACAGAAAAGGTTACCAGGTAAAATATGTAACATATTGAAAAACAGAGGGGTAGATTCCCTGACGTATCTTAAAGTAAAACAATTAAATTATTCAAAAACATGTGAGTTTGGTGCAAGTAACTTTCAACTGTGCATAACTGATCCATTCATAGTGTTATCTTTCCAGAACCTGATATTATAAGCCTTGTAAGAAAAGGAAAATCATGATAAATGTTGACACTGTGTGTTTTTTCATCATCTGTGAAACCTTGTAAACTACAACACATTAAATACATCGCACAAAAAAAGGGCTTCGGTGTTAAATCACAGTATGAAAAGAGAAGATTAATTCTGTCTGCGTGTCAGCCCTCTCCGCTTTCAGCCGACAGCATATTGAATCTAGAAAAGAAGGACTGATGCAACATTTCATGGCTTATTTCATAACAGCAGACAAGGAGGACGCATCATTAATCTCAATGAGCCGAGGCGCCCCGCGCTCTGAGAACGTTACATAACTCTCCGGCTCTTGAGGGTACATGTTATTGTTTATGAATGTATTAATGCAGTGCATCAGGGTGTGCTCTTACAGCGAGGGGTGCAATCATGCATGTGTGTGTGTGTGTGTGTCCTCGAGCAGGTAGGCCGGTGTGAAGGATGACTTCTTGCCCAGAGATCTGTGGGTCCGAGTATGGTGAACAAGCTCAAGCCAACGGGAACTGCCAGCAGTATGGAGTCCGCTCCTACCTACACCAGGTATGTATCTCTCTCTCTCACACACACACACACACACACACACACACACACGCATTCATCTTTAGATTCCATGTCTATAAAGCGGCGCATACATCTCTCTGATCTCCTCTCCAGTTTTACGAGGAGTGCACCGCTTCTATCTGGGAACGCGATGAAGATTTTCAGATTCAGAGATCGCCTAGCCGGTGGAGCTCTTTACTCTGGAAGGTGAGGGTGACCTTGAATCCTCGTCTTACCTGACGCTATTTGGGTTCGACGTCGTGTAATCCTCCTCCTCCTCCCTCGATCCCTCCAACAGGTCTGTCTCGCGTTCGGATCCCTGATATTGTTCGCGGGCCTCATCGTTGTCTTGGTGGGTTACGGCACCCCGGCCAGGATCGAAGCGTTTGGCGAAGACGACCTGCTTTTTGTTGACAGGTACCGTACAGGAACAATACAGAGAGCACGACTCGACTGCTTTGTATATTTACAGGGTTCTCACAGTCATGGAAAACCTGGAAAAGTCATGGAATTTTAAAAATGGTTATTTTCAGGCCTGGAAAAAGTCCCTTAAAAAAAAAGGCATGTAAAAGTGTTATATTCATGTGTTCATGTTGTTTATTTACGCTGAGTTTGAAATAATTAATATGCTTTTAAAAGAAAGAGGCTCAACATATACGCATACATGTTTATTCTTTTAATCAAACTATTGTGTCTTATTCATTTGTGTCATTTAAGGTTTGTATGCTTTGAATCCGCATCATTTGTTTAAATACAACATTTTATCACTTTTTTTATGTATACACCCAGATTTCACTACATATTTGGTCGTCGAAATTTGGTTTAAAGTCGTGGAAAAGTTATGGAAATCCATTGCTACAGTTTCTATATGTGCAGCATTTTTACATTATGATCATAAGCGAGAGTTCCTTTTGTTACTGGAATGCACAAACAGTACATTATATACAGCACACGAGTCTAGTCTCGCCTCGTGACATTTGAAAATAGCCGTAAAATGAAGGTGGCTTTTTGGGTGCAGACTCTAGACTTCTTCCTTGGAGGTCACAGTCAAAGTTAAAGTTTTTACCCTTTTAAATAACGCTTTAAACCAAGTCTCTTTTTTCCCCGAACAGCCACGCCGTCAGTTTCAACCGCGCATTGGACGTCTGCAAGCTGACCGGTGCCGTGTTGTTCTGCGTGGGCGGCACCGCCATGGCCGTGGGTCTCCTGCTGTCCGCCTTCGCCAAAAGCTACTCCAAAGAAGAACTGTACCTGCAGCAGAAGTTCAAGGAGCGGTTGGGGGATCTGCACGCAACAGTTGGTAAGGTTACAAACTCTTCCGCTGTACCCAAAAGGGCTTTTTTGTGTGAACATTCCACATAACAGAACTGCCTTGCTCACAGGTACCCCCGTCATGAAAGCACCGACTCCCGGGGAGGGAAAGGTGCCAGTCACACTTTCCAAAGTCCAGAACATACAGCCGGTGACCGCGAAGTCGGAGACCTGACAGAAGACCTACGTGAAGGCGTGAAGTGAAGAAGTGTGTGTGATGATGGATTAGTGTGCAGAGTACGAACATGAGTGTATGTGTGTGTGGGTGTGGTGATTTAAGTGTGCATTTTCTCTTTCGAAAAGGTCAGCTTACATGAGTCATACAGTGTTAGTTCATCATCTTTATTGGCGGTGTTTGACATTAAAGCTTGATTTGGGGGTCATCTAGGAGCAGATTTCATTAACATAGCTGAGAAAAAGTGTGTTTTGAAAACCATGAGCTCTCGTGCAGGACTTGAGGCCGACCCAGAAAAAAAACAAACACGGAAACGCAGCAGCCGAACGGCGACATCGTAGCTTCGTAGACTCCCATCCTGTTAAAAGGAGGATGCTGTTTCCTGCTGGAGGGCGGAGAGCAGCAGATGCAGCGTGTTGTTGGAAGTTATTGGTGATTGCCAGAAAATGATCACAAGCAGCACTGAACACAACAACCGTTATCTCATTATGTCTAAAAGGATATCAGCAGAGGATGTTATCTTCTGAGTGGAGAACACTGTGTGTGTGTACCGTGTGTACATGTGTGTGCAGCGTAGCTTCATTACACCACTCAGTGAGAGCTGTTGATCACAAACGCACAATAGGAGTGCACGCGGATGCTTCTTTTAATTGCGCTTACATGCAACAACAAGCCGGGAGACGTCTTAGGCTGCTAGAAGGTCTCACATCCTCAGTCCAGATTGGAGACACTCATCGGGACAGACCTTCAGGGGAGATTTAACGCGGGCATTTCTTCTGTCTTGTTAGCCGTCTGACCTTGTCTCCTTCAGCTAGGCTCTTTAAACACGATCGACAGATGAGAGCAGACACGCTGACGAAAAAAAAAGGCAGACTGAATCGGACGTAACATGCAGAACAACATAGTCTGTCACTTGGTGACAAAATCATAATCAAGCGAATTACTTTTATTCTCAATACAAATAAATGAGACATTCGTCATGTCTTTTATCGTTAATTCTTATGTTTTGCTGCTTTACGAAACGCTTCATCACCCAATGCCCTTCCTTTCCAAGCCCAAGCATGCGAACACACCATCTAGGCGTGCACATTTCTGCACTTAGCAATTAAAAAAGAACGGAAAAAGCATGTGCAGGTGCTGCGCGTTGAAGTGAAGACAGAGTTATGTTACACAACGTGGGGGATGGAGAGAGCACTCGGCTCTCTGGAGAGATCACAACAGCTACATCCAGTTTGACGGCTCTCTGTCTGGGTCCACAGATGCTCTCAAACACACTAACCGCCTTCATGTGCTAACAAACGAAAACTTGAAACTACATTATACAGGAAGCTGAACAAGCTTACAGTGTGTGTGTGTGTGTGTGTGTGTGTGTGTGTGTGTGTGTGTATCATCCGAGCTGTCTTTCAACTGGTTGCCTATTTACGTGCATAAGAAACACACGTTACATTTAGCTGGTTTTCAGTTTGTATCTTTTTTTTAATTTTTTATTGGCACTGTAACTTTAACTTACAAGCACAATGAGCTGGTAATAGTCATATTTTGCTGCTTTTCAAAAACTATATGTCTTTATATGTATTTTAATATCTATTTTTTAAATATTGTGACCCTGCCACTTTAAATTGTTTTGTTTGTTGTTGCTTCTTACTGTAAAATAATGATTTTGTTTTCTCCTGTATTCGGTTAGAACAATGTTTTTGTGGTAGTCCCAGTCCAAGTGCCATCAAGCTACTCGCCTCCTACTGTGCGTCAGTGCTTCAGGTCTTTTCAAACAAATCATCCTCTTTTAAATCCACGCCTCGATACATACTTATTTACTTATTCTATAAACACATATTACATAAGCTAATATGAGCTTTTGCTATGTTGGCAACCGTATGTTCATGTAAATTGACCTTTTAATATCTCACAAACTCCACTCTATTTTGTTGAGTCAACACATTTGGTCTCAGACACAACACACACAGGTAGCTTTAACTAGAAAGAACATTATAATTATAATTATAATAATAATAATAATAATAATAATAATCAAGACATGTTTAAGGAATTTACACAACCACCATCAGCCAAGCTGCAAAGTTACGGTACACGAAAAACTGTTAAACAAATAAAATTTACACAACCATCAGTCAGTTAAGCTGCAAAGTTACGGTACACGAAAAACTGTCAAACAAATAAAATGTACACAACCACCAGTCAGTTAAGCTGCAAAGTTACGGTACACGAAAAACTGTTAAACAAATTGGTTCTCAAGAAACCCTTCCAGTGTTGTCGGAGCGTTATTAAGTAATCAAGAAATGTGCTGACTTGTAGTTTCATGCCGTGAATTGTAAGATTTTATTTTTTATCTTTATCTTTACATTGACCAAAGTTGAATTTTACATTACAATCCAGTCTGCTCCTAATCGGACCTTTTCCCAGTTTAAATGTCTCCTGATGTACAAGTAGATTCTCCCAGTAAATAAAACATGTATACTGTACCTATTGGAGGTTGGATTGAATAAAGAACAAATATATATCAATGTCTATATACAGTATGTCTATTTTTCAAAGAACACAATAAAAATTGAAATATCTGCAGCTCAAAACGTGTGAATATTGTATTTATATACTTTTAATTAAAGCTTACTCACAAATATATTGTCAGGATTTTCATGAATCATAATTTTTTATACATAACAACACTTAGAAAATACAGTGCTATAGTTCTAGGATTGGCAGGCTGTGGATTTTCTACCTGTGCCTTCAGTGATCAGCGCATGGCTTCAGTCTGAGTTCTAGCTGTTAGCTTTTTCTTCTTTTCGAGTTTTAAGGCAGATTGCATCCAACAAAAGGTTCATTACCGCCACCTACTGCCACTGTATTGTACAGGTTTAAGCGAGTCTGTTTGTGTGGTTAAGATAAAGTGTGTCCCTTCAAGCAGTGCGGTGGAATTACTTGTCACTCCTATTCACAAGGATGAGATGTTTAAAATAATGAGATCCAACAACATTTAAGCTTCTGGGTATTAGTAGGAAAGAACAAGTCTGCAGGATGACGAACATCACAGCAGAGAAGAACAAATGCACTTTGGTTTTGGGCTCAGTTATATCCCATGAAAAGGTGACTTCATTGTATCAATAGGGAGGTTACGAGTTTCCGGGTCTTCAATAAGGGAATACCCTAAATTATTCAAATTTTTCAGGAAGTTTGACAATAATCGAGGAGTTTCACAAAATAGGTTCCTCAAAAAGGTTTTTGCCAGCATAAGCACAACATGATTACATTGAATTTGATATGTTATTCAAACAACAATTATAAGTGTATTTTTTTCCCATTACTATAGTTCATGTTTAATAATTCATTCGTTTGGTTTTCATGCAAGACTGTCAATGGCGTTCCAACCTACTGAGCTAAGCCCCGGTTGCACCGTGGATACACTCTTCCTGTAATCAATCAGGAAAGTAATTTAGGGATGGGGAGGCGTTGGCCGGTCAGGCCGAGTGACTCACATCCCCGGCTCTCAGTGTCTCTTGCTCTTTGCTCTCGCTCTCGTCCATGTTTCCCTCTAGTGGGTTGGTGACTCACCAACACATTGACCAAATCTCAATGTGAGCAGCTGCAGGGTTGAGAGGGCGGCGAGGCCATCACAGACACCGACTTAGATCACAGTTCACGCGACAGCTTCCTGCCTGTGGGAGGCGGTTTATGGTGGCTTTTGTGCAACCGTCTTTCATGGAAAAACAATGCGACAAAAAAGAAATGTACGAGAAATAACGAGATGCGTCAGCTACGGCACATTCTGAATCTTGTCGCATCCGTCTTTCTAATCAAAGCTCAGGACTTGTCACTTGCTGAGCTCGGCATCGTGGTTCCTTGAGTTAGATTAAAGGCCTAAATAAGTTATGGTTGACGCACATTGTCATCATATTTATCGGTGCGTTAAGAAGACTGTTTTATCTGCAAGCACTCACACGATATTAGCATGCACACAAATCACCGGTTTGCATGAAACGACTGGCTGACATGAATCCTGGAGGTGTGTTATCTTCTGACTGACAAGAGAAGGAGAGCAACGTTGCGTTGCTCGTGATGTCACGCTGAGATGATGCAAATTCAACTTGGGCTGTACTTGCCTGTAGCAGGAGGAGAAGCTTCACTTTTTGTTTTGTGCTGGATTTGGTGGCCACTGTCTAACAAATTATGATGAAAAATGGAACAAAAATAAAAAGTACTTACCAATAAAAGCATGAAAAAATTAAAAAAAGTTTAAACCTTTCATATAGATTGTCCCATTTGACAAACATTGTCTAAAGTAAAGTCAGGAATGAAGCTATTATCAATCTAAGTATTATTTTTATTATGTTTTTGACAAATTACACATGGTTATTATGAAGTGACAGCGAGCATTTTCTCTTTTATATGGTGATGAGAGATGGATATAAATAAACAGATATCATAAGACGCAATGACAACCTAATGAAGGATTATGATCTGTAATAACATTCAGACGCATACAAGCACGCTTACAATATTACACGTAACTCATTGCACTTAAAAATCTTCATTTGTACCACTTGTTTTGGGGAAATAGATGAAAATATGACATCCGTACATAGAAAAAAGAACCGACTAACATAACCATACCTGTTAAAAATAAACATATATTTATTGAACATTGTACTTATATTTAAATGTCCCAGCCTCACTCACTACAGTGCTCATAGACGGTGTATAAAGAAAGGATAACGCAGCCCAGGAGGTAACAGTGTGCCTTAATCAAAAATATGAATATATAAGCTTGTTTCAGGCATGATAGTTATGATTAGCTTTTGAATTCAAACCTGAAATGTTGACGGTGGTTTTGTACCTGACGTCACTTTCTCGACCCGTTTCCTTCCCAGTGCCGACTCAACATGGCCGTCTGAGTAAAACCCTGCTTTAAGCTTTGCGCCGTCACCTCTGTTATTTCAAGATCCTTGTCGCAAAGTCCTTATTTCCTGTTTTTATCTCGCTTCTCTTCATCATAATCTGCCCCTTTCTCCCCGTTTGCCGCCGCGTCGTGGGATGAATCCTCGCCGGCGTCCGGCTCCGTTCCGCTTTCCGCTTCATCCTCTCCTCCGCTGACCTCTCCGTTCACCTCTCTCTTTTCTTCTCCGGCCTCCTCGATCGGAGCCCCCCCTTTTGTTTTGCTCACATCTTCCTCCCGCTCACTGCCGCTACCGCTACCCCCGCCGTCATCGTTCTCTTTTGTCTCGTTATCTGAACGAGGCTTCCCCGGGTCGCCGCTGTCTTCTGTCTCTCGCTGTTCTTCCCCCACGTCTCCATCGTTAACTCGATCCTCGCTGCTTCTCTCCCCGTTCTCACCGTCTTTATCTGGCTTCTCTTCTTCTACGGTTTTGTCTCGTTCATCTTTTTCCCCCTCAGAAGACGAATGGCCTCCGTCCTCTTTACTGTTTTGGTTCTTATCACTGTTGCTACTGCTGGACCCCTGCTCCTCACATTTAACCTCCTCCTGACTCTCATCTGTGACCACCTCCTGGACATCTTTTTTTACCTCCTCTCCCTCCTCAGATCCAGCTGCTGCTCCTTCGTTTTCATCATTTTGCTCGGCATTTTCCTCCTTATCTCCTTCTTTTTCGACACTCCTCTCCTGGTTTCCCTCCATTCCATCTTTATTAGCAGAAGTGTTTTCTTCTTCTGTGGTGTTTTCATCCACTGCCTCCTCCTTATCTCCTGCCGGTTCACCATTGTCCACTGCGGCTTTTATTGCATCATCCGCAGGATCCTGTAATGCAATAATACCACAGGAACAAATTATGCTGTGGCTCTAAATATTTTAACAGGCATACAATGTAATTGCATTGGAACGACCATTCTCCCTGCGACCTACACATCCATGAAAGAAAGAGATAGCTCTATTGTTTGCAATGTATATATATATATATATATATATATATATATATATATATATATATATATATATATATATATATATATATATATATATATAACCATTTTTTAAAATATATATTGGTATGTTGGACTGATTTATGGTTGACACGATTGACCGACAAAGTTGATGAAGTGTTGCATGGTTGTTTTGATTGTTTTTGTATTTTTTTTATTATATATATATATTTTATTTTTACTTATTTTCCTGCTTGGACTTTTTTGTGTTTTCTTTCCTTGTGGCCCTTCTTGGCCACAGATGGTTGGTTACTTTTGAGTATTTTATATTTGTAAGGCTCAAAATCCGGTGAAAACTTAGGAAATCGTCAGTAAAAAATTATTAAAAATATATAAATAAAGGAGCTATGAACTTGGTATTTGGTCCACATGTTCCTGGGACTTGTGAGTGTTGTTCTGTGAAGATAAAGTCTTTTTTCCATCTGGTATTTTTTTACCCTCTATTACTAACGTCGGGTGAAAATCACACGTGAAGGTTGAAAAAAAACTGAGATGGGAGCAGAGAGACACGCCCACCATCAACAAGACACGCCCACCTTCATTAACGTCAGTGAGCAGTATGAAGCTACACAAAGACCCACACAACTCAGACAAAAGCAACACAATGAAAATACAGATGAAAATCACCCGACATTAGTGTTCTCGGGTTAAACTCTGGGTGATATTCATATGGATTCTGTCCCTTAAAGCAAAGTGAAAGCTTTGAAATAGACACAAACATGAGAAATAGAGCAGGCTCATCATCATTCTTCACTAACAGGCTACCGAACCGAACGCACACGCACGCCTCTTTACACAGATGCCATCGCCCGCTCCCGTAATGATGTATTAAGTACAGCGCCGCATGTTTCTACCTCCTCCGATGGCTCGTCTTGGGGGGTCTTGTCATCGGCGTTCGCACCATCAACCCTGGATTCCAGGTCATCTGGAAATAGAAAAGAAAACACAACGACATTACAGTACCTGCGTACAATGTTTGCAAATAGCTGCCGAGAAATGCGAGACTGTGAATGAAGTACGTTTAAGTGCGACATTATGAGATGTGACTCATCCAAGTGTGTGATAGTGTGTCCTAAATTGGCCTGCTAGGGGCAATATAACAAGAAGGATGGTTATGGGCGTCATCCTGGCTTAGATACATCAACATTTATTCTATCTCGCACAGGCTGAAAGAGACTTCTCTTTGCCATAGCAGACAAGATGGAGACGGAGGTAAAATAAGGCTCAAAGACAGGAATCACATGTTGATTTAACGTTCTGTTTTGTAGAAGATCAACATGACTAAATGCAGTAAGTAACTCTGCACATCACACAATGTATTCAACGTGAAACAATCCCAAAAAAGGCTAATGCGCTGGTTCGTTCCACTGCATGCTTTTCTTGTGAAGTAATTTGTTTTCCATTCCTTTGTGCAATTGTACAGGTTTAATATTAGGAATACTGCTGAATACTTTTCAGGAGCCTAAACCCAGTCAGAGCCCATGACATCATTTTCAGAAATCCATAAAAACACCTCCTATGAATAAAAGGAGCTTTTATTCATCATCCAGTTATTGAAATTATACATCTTTTATCCCACGGCTGTGTTTTCAGACCAGAACGCAGCACAAGACTGACACCTGGTGGAGAAAAAGAAAAAACAGCCGGAGCCATGACGGCCAAGTAAACAACATGCCCGGACAATAGAAGTGTGGCAGAGAGAACCGAAAAACACCTTCATCATCTTATTGGGGGAGTAAGAAGAAGCCATCATTGTTATAATTATCCCCACCGCTGTAATCTACCTGATAATCCCTGTTGAGGTGGAAGTAACCACCGACCAACACGCAAATATTAATATTAAAAGAGTTCCTTTAAGTCCCCACGACCAGTGTTGGGGTTCATCCAGGACACCGGGTTTCAACGGAGGCCCTTTGATAGAAGAAATGGGACTCAAAATGTTTTTTTTAATATGGAGAAATCGCTTGTTTAATCTGTGGAAGCCTTTTTTAATTTCCTATGTTCTTATCAACATCGTTGCAAGCAGCAGTCTAAATAATTCTACCCGAGACAGGATGTGCTCGACAGACTGAAAAGTACAAATATAATAGATAAATATATAATAAATATATATAATATAATATATGATAAATATATAATAAATAAATATAATAGAGCATATAATATATATATATATATATATATATATATATATATATATATATATATATATATATATATATATATATATATATATATATATATTATATGCTCTATTAGAAATCTGCAAGACAAAAACACAATACCCAGTCCCCCAAAGGAATCACCACCTGTCATAATTGACAACCGGTGATATCGTGGATTGTTGAAATGAAGACATCATAACACAACTCAGTAGCTACACACTCGTTTCTATTGAAGCCTTCAGCTCAGCATCGGCAGGTTTGTTGGAGTGCAAACTTTTTCTCTTCTTCTTTTCATTTTCTGTGTGTGTCTGTGCATCAAAGAGCCTGAAGTAATTAACCCTAAACATCATAAGCGGAATACAACTATACGCTCTGATAAACAACATAATTACGCACTTGTGGTGAAACACTGGGTGCAACTGAAATTTCCAATCAGAAATAAGCAGCAAAAAAAAAAAAAACCTTGTAATTAATGTCTTTAATATTATTTTCCCTTTCTACACAGACCAGTTAAAGAAGAAAAATGACTCGGGTAGAGATTAGAGGAGTTTATGGAGACATTTAATGCATTTCAAATGCAAAACTGATTGAAGTTTAGCTATGGTGGGAGATGAAACGTTATGGTAATAATGCCGGACCTCTTTAAGAATATTTTATGGAAATTGCACGCATTCATTAACGGCGAGAGCCGAGCGATTGAGCGTAAGCAGTAAGCAGCGGATGAGCCGCGACGACTCCAAACATCCTAACGTGATTTGAGGATGAGGCACGGGCTCATGAAAATGCTAAATCAAATTAAACACAATATTTAGAAGCTCCCTTTTCTTGCTCTTCATTAAATCCAGTAGATTTAGGTTGTGGTATGTTGCACACATTACTTTGCAGTGTGTGTGTGTGTCTGTGAATATGTGTCTGTCTGTCTCTTTTTTTTCGGTCATAGTCAGGCAAAGACACACAAACACACACACACACACACACACACACACACACACACACACACACACACACACACACACACACACACACACACACACACACACACTCCTTTCCACTTACACACGAGTGTCTAACAAACTCCGACAGCGCACCAACACTTCTGAAGTAATGGTACATCTCATCCGTCAGTGAGAGGCAAAACAAGGATGCAACTGTGAGTGTGTATAAATTACTCCCATAAAACGGCTCGCGCTGTCATTCTGATGAAAAGGTAAAAGTTATAAATGAATGGCGTTGCAGAGAAATGTGATAAATGCACTGCACTGCAATAACACAAATGAATATGAAGTAATAGCAGGTAGTAAAGTGAAACTAAAACTATTAATCCGTCTCTTTACAAACACATACAGATGTATTCTGCCTCACTGCTGCGGGTTTTAGTTTTGGGGAACTGTTTTGTGTGACAAAAAATAGAAACAGGTGATCTGATCTCTGCACTGCAGCTGCGTAGAGTTATAATGTGCAGCGTTGCTTTGATCTGTGTTTCCATTTGATCATCCAATACTGGCAACCCGAAACACACTGGGGAGATCCAGTGTGCGGGTTCACGCTAGGTAAATGATGTAAATACTATTCCATGGAATACTGTATGTATGACTTTTATTCATCAACTGAATTAATAAAACAATACGCGGCACAGCAGACACATCCCACGTGGCTCCCTGCGCTCAGATGAACCCTGAATCTCAGCCGCGCTGTCAACAATAGACATTTTCCTTTTTTGAATTCAAGTCCCAGCGCAGTGTAAAGGAAAGCAGGTGCTTTGTTTAATGAATTCCAGCAAATGACACAATGTTGATTGTGTTCCTCTACTGCAGAAGTTGGAGTAGGAAACTATGTCCAGCAGGGACTTGAAGGGTCTAACATCATATTTAAATAATCCATACAAGACAATTCTGTTAATGACTCCACAGGAAATCTGTAGCCATTTTTTTTTTCATTTCATGGCGACTGGAACTGTAAAATATGTGTTACGAAGTCAGTACGCTGAATAAATCTTCCCTGTAATGTTCTGTAAGTCATTATTCCAGTTCCTCTAAAAGCTGTTAAATCAATTTCAACACGTTAAGACGCTTTCAGTGCTTCTGTCTGATGTCTGAAATAGTTCTGTTGATGCAATGCTCTGTGCACAGTCGCGTGACACCAAGCTAAACACTCGTCCACCGTTAGCTAGTGGTGGTGACGTTTCGTCACGAGACTAGGGAGTCATACGTTCATAGCCTTTAGCCCTTTATTACTGTTTGCGTTCAAGCTTCCAGATCATATTGCTGAACAAACACAGTGTAAGTGTCAATGTCTGTTTGTCACTGCAAGAAAAATCACATTGTCTTTTTGTCAAGACAACCATATTAATGCTAACTTCCACCGTTAGCTAGTGGTGGTGACGTTTCGTCACGAGACTAGGGTGTCGTACGTTTATAGCCTAGCCTTTAGCTCTTTATTAGTGCTTACATTTAAGCTTCCAGATCATCTTGCTGAACAAAAACGTGCAAGAGTCATAAACGCAGGGAAACGTTTGTCACCAAGCTAATTTTCTGCAATAATTCCAAATGTGATCACAAATCCCATTGTCTTTCTGTCAAGACAACCATAGTAATGCTAACTTCTGGTCAACATATTCTTACACCAGTGCATCAAATGCGTGACTTGGTCAAGTTTCAAACTACCCCTCGAGCTTCATTTTAGCGTGCCAATACACCCTCATTTCACGTCTTTTCAAAATAAGGGTTTTGGCAAGAAAAAGCCCCTCCCACTTTCCTCAGACCACGCCCACCTTTAAACTTGATTTTCATTTTAATCTCAACGCACCTGTGAAGTTTTGTGACTGCATCTTGCACGTTTGGAACGCTAACAATGATGTAATAGATCCTCTGGTGATGAATACTTTTCCTGAAGGGGTTGACATTTCATTTTTTTTTTAAATACTTATTTCGATTTCTAATAATAATGTAATGTAATGTGGTTGAGCCGACCTTTAAGATAGGCCAGAACAAGAGAGGCTGCGGTGTGTTTCAGGGGATAGAGATCACCTATGACACTGTACAACACAACAATACCCCAAAATAAACTGCTGTGCAACTGTGAAATGGAAAAAAATCGATATAAAAAACATATATATAATATCGAGATATAAAACAGTGGACATGACAACATGTAAGAACAAGATTGAGTTAGACATGTGTGACTTTAGGGAACGGGTCAGACTCGTACCGACAGGAAAATACAAATGTCCAACAGTTGTGCTCAGTACTGAGAGAGCGACTGCCATGTCTGTTTGACTGAAGCGTTTTAGGAGCTTTGATGGCGACTGAAAAGGAAGCATTCTCCTTTCTTTGTGTCACGCGTGTGTTTGTGCTGTTGATTTAAGTCTTGGCAGCTTTGATGGTGACGTAAAAAAGGTCAAGGATTCTCCATTCTCAGCGAGAGAACACGTGAATGGGAACGATTAAAAGTAGGAGATAGAGTGATCCTCGACTGAACATGAAGGTGGTTAAAGGTGCAAGGAGGCAAGGAGGCAAGGGGACTAACCTTCATCTCCTTTGTTCCTTGCGACTGACTTTGTGACGAGCGTTCTTGGAAATGTTCTGGATTCCATGGCCATTGCGAGTGAATTTCTTTATATTTTTGAGGGACATGAGGAATAGTAGGATCTTTATTTTAATGCCACTTCTAAAACCAATCAATCCCTCAATGTCAGAGGTTGCAGTTCCAATACAAATCACAGTTTTAATACACACTGTATCAGGGGCAGGAACAAATTGTTGACATGGCCTCCACAAGCCAATTCTACTCTTAGCGGATTAGCTCTGCAGTGTTAAACGAACACTTGACTTGCTACTTAATGTTCCTAAATCACTTCACACAACACTCCTTGTATATCACCACCCAGTAGATTCTCTGGCTTATTTACACCCCAGCTGATTGAGCCCACTCAGCTCATAGCTGAGTTACGGCGGGATGTAAACCAACATGGCTAGTAACTCTAAATGGTAATTATGAAATGTCGCCACTCAGCAAGTGTGCTCCAGTCACCGGCCAGAGTCTTGTTAAAGCGTTTAATGACTGCGAGGCTGCGGCCAGCGAAAGAACAACACAGTTGGTACTGTGTGTGTGTATAGCAATGGGACACAAAAGGAAAGCAATATAGCGTAAAAGCTGATGAATTCACTTTTGTTTCTCTCTCTCATGCGCTCACATACTTTATTTTTATGTTATTCACAGCTGTACGAGGCTAGATATTAAACAATGTGGGTATCAAGAGAATATTTAGTGGAAGATTGATGCATTTATGCAATTAAGCAACCCGGCGAAACACAAATGAGCACATCTACCTTGTCATATTTGTATTGGTGATGTTTTGTAGAGGCTAAATAAATACATGAATGTATTTAAGGGGCATGCCATCATTTTAACACACGACGTTTAAATCACTTGTCATTGTTTTGGTCCTAGAATAATACAATCAATTTATTGTTTGTCGACAAAGTTTTTCTTTGGGTAGAATTTGCGGTCGCAATATATCGCAATACTCAATGTATCGCAGTATCATGATAATATCGTATCGTGGGACCTCTGGTGATTCCCACCCCCAATACATATAGGAGTGATTTAAAGTATTTACAGACTAAAACAGGGGAGGAAAAAAAACTCTTGCATTGTCTGAATACAACAGAATATAAAAAAATGAATATTTATAAATATAAACAAAATGTCTAAAGACAAAGTAACAGGGAGACCTCTATTAAACCATTTACATTAACAAATAAATCATATCACTTGATACACTTTTTCAATAAGTGTAGAAAGTTGTGGGCAGCTCGGCGCTCAGAACGTTTTGGCATTAAATGAGAGGAAAGTGCTGCTTAACAATGCTGCAGTCAGACAGGCAGATACTGTAATGCAATATTCATAAAGGTCACATCTTTAGTTAAATATTTTAATAACTCACAGTGCTTGTTCTCTCTGACTTTTCTCTCAGTTGCCAGAAACCAAACCTGCCAGACTGTGTCTTTATCGCATGAAAGGTTTATTTCAAATGGCTTCTGTCTAATTAACTTATATATAGTATAAGTTTTAATGTTCTCTTTGCACCCTAAAATGTATTATTTAGATTAAAAATGATAAATGTACGTGCATGACTGCATTATAACCAACAATAATTAACACAAAGCACATTTCTCTGACAACAGGAACTTCCTCAGCTCCAACAAATTACATAATTCCATGTAATTTCTTGCCATTTAGATTCAATGCCAACGCCGTTTCACTGTCTTTGGCTGATACAAATCCTACAAACTCTGATGTTCCTATCACAGCTACTCCAGATGTGCAACTAGCTAAACCTCAAAAGTGTTTAAAAAACACGCAAAGCAGACGAGATTACAAGTGAGGGAAATGATTTTTCCCCATTGAAAGTGTCACACGTTACCCTTAACCCCTAAAAATGACGTGTCACAGCCCTCACTGTCGTATGTCACCGCTGAAACACTTGTTAGCAGATTATGTGGCAGATTAGCACAGCTACCCAGCACTTTAATCCAGTAATCCTGCATCAAAGGGTCACCAAGAACCTTTTTTGAGCTGCAGTGGAAAAAAGGCGGAGATGAAAGGGAGAAGAACTGAGGAGGGAATTGGAAAGGACGGCCATGTTGTCTGAAATGTGACATCCAAAGCGTGTGCACATGCAGTCACGCACACACAGTCACGCACACACACATGAATACCTTTTAACGCACTGCTCACACACACACTTTCTAAGAACTTGGCAAGAGGAAAAAAAACAAAAAACATCTTTTAAATGTTGCCATGTCTCATCCTTTGCTGCTGAGCCTCTTCTCTTTTCTTTTTTTTTTGACACACACGCTCTTTATGTGCACGTCTCCTGCCTTCCGATGCAGTTTTGAACCCTATTTCAGTCTGACAGGCGTTACAGATACACATGCTAACAGAGCTAATTCCCCAAGGCGGCGTCACATTTTATGACACCGGAGGCAGAAAGTGGATCTGCGCTTGGAACGGCTTGTACACACACACACACACACACACACACACACACACACACACACACACACACACACACACACACGCTCATATATATGCAGCCATCTTCATTACGCTCATATGCAACTTGCAAATAATACCAAGAATATTTCCATTTGGAGTATTTGGAAGTGAGTTATTCTAGAAAAACAACACGGGAAAACTTCCTTGACTTCACCTCAAAGTCCCTTTAAGGAAAATGGACATGGTGTGTGCCTATTGTGTACCTATTGTGTGTGGCAGGAATTGAATTGGCTCGCGCTGCATTCGAGGACGCAGCCTCGTGCTTGAAGAGGAGGCAGCGCGGCTCCTCAGCGTCGTCTGCAACGCGGACGTCCTCCAGTTACTGAGTCGTCTGCAACTCAGCGTCTCCAGACGCAGAGACGTGAGACAAAAGGCTCGAGGGACCTCGCTGTGATGATACGAATTCACAATTGAGATTGCAAGAGAATACAATTCAAATAAAGGAAGGAAGATTGTTGAATTCTTCGTTATTTTAAAACACTGTTGCTCTGCTAAATAGTTTACTCACAGCACCTCATCACGACCCATATTTATGTTTATTTTTAGGCGACAGAGTTAATCCCGCCATAATTGCTACAGCCCCGAAAGGTCGTACATGGGGATTATATATTATTGTAGCCCTGATTTTCATGTTAAATTTCATATCTAACATATTCTCGTCATAATTGCTACAACCTCGAAAGGTCTCCACCTTTCGGGGTTGCAGCAATTATGACGGGATTAACTCTTTGAGTCAGATGGGGATCCTTTTATATCAGGTCACCAGGTGCAAATCAAGAAAAACATGTTAGGTATCAAATTAAACATAAACATCAGGGCTACAATACTATATGATTCACATGTACAACCTTTAAACATAACTCAAACAATAAATAGGATTAGAGGTGAGTGTGAGGCCTTAAAGGGCGACTGGAGGATGTCAGGTGACGTAAAACTTTAAAAAGCTAATCTCCTGCCTGAGGGACCATTTGCTTATTTCGGCAGATACCAATCATGCTCAGAGTAGACTTGACAAGGACACACACACACACACACACACACACACAAAGTTTTGCAAATCAGAAAGCCTCTTTTACTAATGCATGCACAGAGGCATATACAACCCATGTGAGTGTCCTGATAATCAGAGCGCCCCTTCATCTCTCTCCCTTTCTTCCCCCTTTCCTTCGGCTCTCCCCTCGTCCATACCTCTCTGTCCGTCCGTCCTTCTTTAAGTGCGAGGGCTCTTTTGTTGATTTTCAGAGCGGCAATTTGGGAAGTAAAATGCAGCTTTGATGACTCTAAATGGAGAGATTATCCAAATGAAAGGCAATTATTCCAGCCCCTCCCATCCTTCTACCTCTCCTCTCCACTCGATGCTTGTGCTCCACCGTCTCAGGCTCCTCGCTATCTGATTCCACCTGTACTCCATCCTCATAATGACCTCCTCCCTTCATCATCTCAACTCTTTATTGCCCCTTCTTTAACCTTTTCTCCTCTTTCATTCTACCTTCTCTTTACATCCTACAGCTTCCATTCCTGCTGTTTCTCTTTCTACTTCCTCCTCTTCCCTCTCTCTCTCTTCTCGAGGGAAACATCAAACTGAACTGGTTATCAAGGCCCTTTAAGAAAGAGAACACTGCTACACATCCTATTTCTATTTCGAGGTGAGCAACAACTGCTGGCTGGTTGAATACAACTTTAAACTTCAACGTGTTTTTTTAAAATCAAATCCTTTTTTCCTGGATTTAAAATGGCTGCCGTGAAATATAACCACGTCGGGTTCAGTGTGGGACAGGCGACGCGTCCATGAAGTCTCTTACAGCAAATGTCTTCGCTGTAGTTCAGATTCAGTCCGTGACCTTTGCTGCATGAGCGGTCACCCCCCCTCCTCCTTGTGTCTTTGCTGTCACTCAACACTGTGTTCACTCTAATGAAGCAACATTCAAAAAATAAAAGTCAGAAGCTTCACCATACACCAGACAGAAACTGCTGGAGTTATCCCCGTCTGGCTCCCAGCAGCTGATAGACAGTGAATAATAGAGACTGACACACACATACATATATACACACACACACACACACACACACACACACACACACACACACACACACACACACACACACACACACACAACTAAGCCCTCTGTCACAACAGAGTCAGCACAGCACAGAGGGAGAATCTTGAGTTTCAGGGTCACTTTGTCTCATCCTTCTTGTTCCTGATCTCTCTCCCTATCATCTGCTTCTTTGAAAGCATCTCTCTATATTATCCTCCTCCTCCTTCTCCTCTTCCTTTCTCAAAAACATTGATAATGCCACGACACCTTCATAATAATCTTTTGTTTTCATTTTCCGGCGCACCAGCGGCGTAACGTGTGTGTTTCACGCTGTGTGTTCTTTCCACAGCCTCTGCCAGTCAACTTGTTGGCTGCGTTCCCTTTTGGCACCAGATGTGCGATGTGTTTACCTGATGTGCAGCCAGGGCGGGCAGGATTTCCTAAAAGAGACACACCAACAAGAAAAAAACAAAAAAACACCTCTGTCCTGCTGTGAATCACTCAACAAAAGTGGATATGAAACCAATTGAGAAGCTAAACTGGACCAACATGAACACTAAATGTAACAGTTAACGGGTCAATGATTAAACTATTTCAGCTCTTGTTGAGTTTGTGCTTGAGAAGCCGAACGCACGATTAACACGTCAGCATTAATTTGCTTTTGGGAGAGAATACGGAGCACAAAAGGAGATTTCTTTAGGAAAACCTCAACCTGCTGGATGTGAGGAAAAAGTGTGTTCAGCACCACGGACAGAGACAAACATCACACGCATCACACGGACTGCACCGAGCAGACAAATGATGAATACATATTGTTTCTACAATACACTTTATAGGTCAAACAGTGATGCATGAGAATATGATATGCTCTCCCAGCCTTTCAAACAATCTTTTCTGATGCCTGATCTTGTTTTCCGTGCCGTCTGTCCGTTGTAATGAAATCTTTGCTCAATGTCACCGAAGGAGGACCAATAATGCCACATGTTTTTTTACTCTACCCCGTAATATGACATGCCACACAATCTGATGCGCAGTAGGATTTTTGAGGGTGACATTACAGGTTTGAAATGCACAAAAACACACACACACACACACACACACACAAAGGCGAGCGCACACACACACATTCCTGATCCCTCTCTCTTGATGCAAAATGCCAGCTCCCCTGAACCACAGACACAATTCTCCACGCTCCTTTGGGCTTCTGCTGTCAAGACTCCTGCCAGAGAAGCAAACAGGCAACATCTATCACGAGCCAGAGATGACGTAATGCTGGTTGGTACCGCAGTAGGAAGTTAGAACAAGGTCACTGGCAGTCTGCAGAAAATCCTTTTTACTGTAAGATTGATATAGTTTTAAAGAGAAGGAATGCTATCAACTCCTTTGCACAATGTATATATCTGTATGCATCTACAATGTAAACATATGTAAGTATCCAGAGCAACACATTTAAGGTGCAGAGGTGCAAACTGGCGTTTCTGCAGGACATTACGATACTGATCACAAGCCCAGAAGATGACGTAATGTGTTTCTTATAATAGTAGTTAATGTCATCATGCAAGACCTACTTTTCAATATGTCCTGCTGTAGTTCTTTATGGAGCAACAGCGCCACTGTGTGGGCAATTTAAGGTTGCAGCGGGTTACGTAAGATCTCAAAAGGCAATGCATTACATCATCTGGGGCTCGTATTACTTTAACTGTACACTAGCTCTGTTTGTGCACATGTTTGTGTGGAACATTATTTATTTAGGAGACGGCGATAGAGACGTGAAAAGGTGGAGCTCTTTGAGTATATGCGGCGTTCTTGTGAGAAGTATCCTTAAGCCAGGCACTCATCTTCTTGATTGCACAAGCACCCACACATGTAAGTGTACACCCACGCGAGTGTTCACTTCATCGGGGACTTAGAAGCACACACACTTTTAACCTGCAGGGTGGAACTTTCATTTCCTCCTTTTGGCAGTGAGATTAATAACACAAACACTATCGCTAACTGTCCTTCCTGCCTCAGGCATACACAAACATCACTTGCACGGGAAGTTGTGTGTGGAAAGTCGCCGCACACAACAGAATGTTTGCGTCAAATTTGAAGAAATTTAGAGGAATCAAGTTCACAAGAACGTACCGGACCAGCGGACACGTCGTTTCTTCTGCCACGGCACAGAAATACACATATATAGACAGTACTATTTCTATTTTTTGAATGTGATGCTGTTGAGCCAAAGTCCCCCCCCTCCCTCACCACATTGCATTTTAATTGTTTTCACGGCTCTCTATTTTAGTTTTTTTCCTCCATTACCGTTATCGGCGATGCCGAGGGTCATGCTCTGTCCGCTCCTCTTCTTCCTGAGGGACATGAGTCTGGCCTGAGAGATCTCTCTGACGATGGAGGACAGTTGGTCCTTGCTGCCGCTGTGGCTCGGAGGAGAGGCCTTCGAGTCTTCGTCGCCGCATCTGACCACAGACTTACTCTGGAGGGGGAACACGGCGAGTTCAGTTGATGAGAAACACGTGGAAAACAAGACCGAGAATAAACTGAAATGGACCAAATCATACAGAAAGTAAAATACTTTGCTCTATTTTATGGATGTAAATCTGTGCTTTGTATCTATATATGAAAGCAAGCCGGTTTATTTAAGCAACGTCCAGTACGCCAGCGATGAAAACGTTGAATTTATGATTGAAACTGAGACAAATAATAAAACATAAAATGATGTTTAAGGCACATTCAATTCTTACATTTCCATTTTGCTTGGAGAATTTGTAGATAGGCGGTAATGAGTAAGCTTTCGTTCTGTGAACAAAACAATTGTTTTATTAACATCAATACATGCTCGAGGGTTTCATTACTACAAATGATTATTAGTTTAACAAAGGAATCCAAAATAAAATGTACATTATAAAATACAATAGAACCAAACTCCATCTGTATGGTGTAAAGTTTGAGGTGATATCTTATTATAAAATACCTAAATTAGAAATAGATGAATAAATAGTGTGTTTAAAATACTTTAGCTTTGCGTGTCTTCATGTGAACTAGATATAATATGGTATGTATATAAATATATACGGTAACTATACATTTTCTTTTGGATGATCTTTGTTTTGTTAAAAGATTATTCAAACATTACAGAATAAATTGGCAACACTTTATTTATAATTATAATTAGCATAGTTATACGTCCTTAAACGGCTATTTGGAGCTGGAGGATGTGGGGTGTAGGACATTGGAAAGCATAAATATATATGACTACACACTGCACCTTCATGTTTTTTAATATATATATAGGTTTGTGAAGGAAGATGAAGATGTTCTCATCCGGCATTGCTTACCCATTGACTCTCCTGGTCCCTCTGGGTTTTGTGAAAAGAAGATCGCTGTATGGCAGCTTCTTAAAGCGTTCTCTTCCCACAGCGACGTACAGCTGACCGCTCTCCATCTGAGTGCCGTCAGTCACCTGGTGGCCCTCGTAGGTGTAGAGACTGTGGAGACATATCATGCTGTGTTTATAGACCAGAAGAGAAGAAGAAAGGGCTTCAAAATGTCCACGGTAACGTTAGTAAATACTTTTATTAGTTTTAAGTGCTAAAAAATCTTAGGAGATCATGTGATAACATATAATTACCGTAAAAGTCGGGTTGCAAGCCGCTGCTACCTTCGGTAGGTGACCACGCTGTAGCAAGCTAGCGCTGCTGCTAGCTCCCCGCTAGCCGCTGCTGCCCCGAGTCGGGCGTCGTGCCGGGGCCGGTCCCCGCTACCCTCGGTAGTTGTCGGGAAACTAGCAGGGAGCTAGCGAAGCGCTAGCAGGGAACTAGCAGAGAGCTAGCAGCAGAGCTCGCTGGCTACAGCGGGGAGCTAGCAGCGGGGAGCTAGCAGCGGACACCCACCGAAGGTAGTAGCGGCTTGTAACCCGACTTTTACGCTATTTGAATAAAATGTATGCGTAGAATAATCAAAAATAACACCTCTCAATCATTACTTATGACTCATAAGAGGTGAGTATGTATCTGTATCTGCTCTTCTCCTCTTATTTTGTGTCCGGGCTGTTTAATTAAAGCTAAAGTCCATATAAAACGTGTGAGCATTTTTGAGCCACAGACCTTCGCACACCCCCGAGGACTTTCAACCCCATCTTCTCTGTGATCATCTCCAGTATTCTTTCAAACTGGCTGAGCATCCTCTGGTGGATCAGCAGCCTCATGGCGGGGTTCAAGACGTCGCCGTTCGCCACCGCACTAAGAAGAGAAAACACACACCGCTGAAGCAAAACACTGACGCAGACTACTGCCCCTTCGTCAAGTGTATCCCTCTAGAGGATATGTGAACAGGTGCAAACGTGGTCATGGGAAACAGGAGGAGTCGTACTTACAAAATCGTACACGGCTCCTTGATGGGTTTCAGAAATCGAGCCGACACAACGATGCGATTCGGTGGCAGCGGTTTGGCCTGGAAACAATGAAACATGTCAAACATACAGCTGCTCAGACAACATTTAGGACGTCCTGTCACGCGGCTACATCTGGTACGGGCAATGAGCGTGAGCGTGTGTGTGTGTGTGTGTGTGTGTGTGTGTGTGCTCTGAAAGCTTGTTAGCAGATCAGTGTGTCCAGTTGGGCTTTAAGGAGCGCTCTTGTTCCCCATTGGAGACTCAGAACAACAGACCAGTGCAAACTTTGGGGACTTTTCCTTCAGGGACTGGCACTAACACTGCAGTCAGCTAAATATAGCAACGCACGCCAGGCCAGTCAACACTAATGCGAACACTGAACGTCCTTTAAAGTCAGAACTGCTCGGAGAACCAGAGCCACCAAGAGTGTCAACAGATTGATGTGTCATATTTGTAGATAATAATATGTTTATTCCCCTGTTTGGCATCTTTTTTATTCTAAAAAAAAGGCTTTAAACTCTGCCGGCGAAACAAAAAAGAAAGCGCTATTGTACACGTGAAGCATAATCTTCCTCTCGTCTCTGCGACAGCGGCACAATGAGCCATCCGAGATCTTTTGAGGTTGTGAGGTTGCGTAGAGAGAGAGCGCCGCAGGTTCCTGTCCCATAACGCCCGGTGACCCACTGTGACGCGAAGATTTGGATCCTCTGAGAAGGACACGGAGAGATAAGGAAGGAGGCATATTAAAAGTCTTCTGGAGGCCTCTGGGAGCACCGTGGCAACAGAGATGTGCAGGCCAGAAGTAACTAAGTTCATACAAAAAAAACACAGAGACATACACTGAGTGCACACTAGCAAAGAGAAGTTCTTCACTTGTATGTGTGCTACAAACCACCGGGACTAGAATAAACCTCCTAGCTAGTAACCATTCCCAGCCAGGAACAAACAAAACAAGCAAATTGTACATCACTCTCTCGGGAGCCATTAGATGTACTAGATTTGTTTTTCTATATAGACAATGATTTATATATAAGTGCATGAGCTCTGAGGGTAGAGCGCCTCATCTCATTTTAGTTCCCATGTGCACGTTGTGTTGGCGAAAAGCTTTTTGCACTGGAGTCTATCGACAGAGGAGATGCTCCATGTAGATATATGAAGACGCTAATTCAGCGCTAAAGGATTTTGTGAACAGCCACTGGAGGTGGAAGTCACTACGACGCGTCCTCTCACCACAACACTCGCACGTTAATCTCCGTTCACTGCAACCGGCCGCCCTGAAGTGGGTCCTCTCGAGCCCACCTCATCAGACACGGAGAGCCGTAAAGAGGGACGTTTCAAGGTAAAAGAACAACAGAAGATCTCGTACACGCACACTAAAAAAAGAAGTACGAACGTCTGCGTAACGGGGACTTTTGTCACAAGCCCGGGGGGTCGTAATGAGCCGGCATACACAGGAGCGGTGACCTTCCTATAATGAGCTCTTTCCTCCATCAAAAAATCAATAAGGACGAGAAACAAAAAAACGGGCCGAGCTAAGAGTTCTCATCATTAATCGACACAATCAGGCGGGTCAGCTGGGGTAGCAGGAAGGGGGCGGGGCCTCATCAGACTGACTCGGCTCTTGTCGTACAACAGCAACCACAAACCCTCGAGCTTAACTGTTATTAATGAGCTCTGTATTTACATTGAAATAGCCGGAGAAAAGAGAGGAAATCAGGAACGGTTCCCAATCAGTTCCTGATTCAATTTGTTTGATGGACGTGGAGAGAGGGAAGTCAAAAGGAAAACATACAATCCTGAGAGCGACCTTGCGTTTTAATGACTACTTGTGTGTCGTTCCATTATTCAATATTATATTTCATCACGGGAAAAGAAGAAAGGATTTGGAAGAGGACCTGCAGTTGACTTTCAAAAATAGAAACAATACACCGGTGAACCAGGTTTTAAGCTGCTGACTGAGACTTCATAGCTGGTGATTAAAGATGCATTGAAAGGAGGGATGATTATGATACATGAATCAATAATGCATGGGAAATTGAGACGACAACAAAGTGATTATTCACGGTGAACAATGGAGAGGAATGCTCGACACAACACCTTGCTTAAAGGATATTTCTAAAGCTGCTGCGCTGTGACAAATCCTCATGTATCTTGCATTTAGCGGCCGTTTTCAATTTAATAAATGGGATTATGTCAGGATACGGTAACTGAAGCCGCGTCTTGAGAAACACTGAAGGGTTTCAATGATCTACAAAACAAAAAAATGGAATAATAATTGAATAAAGTAACAATTTAGACAATGCTTCTGCAATTAAAGTCACAGATGGACACTTTGGAAGTACAGATACTGGGATACCGGCTGATGGAGTCTAATGAAGCTACAGTTCATCTTCCTGCTAAAACTAAAGGCGGCAGAGGTTGAGTGGAACCTGAGGATCTTCTCTGGCACGAGCATGTAGAGACTTTCTGCACTCAGAGGACGTCTGAGTGATGGACAAGACACTTTAAATTATGGAAGCAGGTTCCATTTCTGCAGATTGTGTTTTATACGAAGCCAAAGATCACACCGACGGGGCTTTCCCGGCATCAGCAAGTACGTTTCTCGTACTACACGTCACTCTTTTGCACTTAAACATTGAACTATCGTTCATGAGCACAAATCACTTTGAGCACTATGAACACTTATGATCACTGTAATTCATCTCCTGGTGCAATATCCATGACGTTTAAGTATGTTCAAGTACTTTTATACACATTTTTAAGTATGTTTGAGTACTACATTGTTATTCCATCTGTATATTTAATATTCTTCTTCAGTTATTTTTTAATTTTGTTTTACTACCGTTCTACTGTTTATTTATATTACTTAATTTGTATCTGTATTTACTTGTGAGCAATGCTGCTGTAATCCTATAATTTCCCCACAGGGACTAATACAGGATTATCTTATCTTACATAAATTGTGACTTTGATCAAATGGATCTGTATTAATAAAGTTGGGGCCAAGTCTTAAATGAAATACTCTCATGTGAACACGCTGCTGTTGCTCCAGAGACGTCACCGCTTCACTGAAGAGTTTACTTCGCTCAGCAGGACTCACCTGTCGATTAACTCGATGCATAAATGACTTTCTGACGCTTGACTGAGCATCATGGTGTCTCACCTGCAGTGGCAGCGTCTGCATCATCTTCTTCCTCCTTGAACCGATGTGCAGGTAACTGCAGGCAACACATGAAGGTGAATGTGTCTCAATTAAACATACATCTGATTTTTGACGGACAAGGTTGTGATATATTCTATCAGTCTGGGATAGAAATGAGCTGATAGTATGACTCATACATCATCTTGGGTTTCCTCTGCTGTTAGCTTTGCATGGAAAAGTAATGCATTGTAAGGAAACAGTTCGTTGGGGAATCATTTGTGGATTCATCATCTCTTGAGATCTGATTTTCCAAACAATTCCTCTGGGCATTGAAGCTCCAACATGGCATGAGAGGAACGCAAAGGATGGTGTCTTAGTGCACTCTGCAGCGGATAATAAATACAAAAAAACCCCTCAACTTTCCCCTGGAATGGTGACACGGTGACAGACACACGCGCCTCTTCCCCACTTAGCTGCTTCACCACTGCATCCTAAGAATAACTCTCTGCACAAATCTCATTATCTGCAGTATAAGTCCACTTATGTTGAGGCCAGAGCAGCGCACACTTCTCTGGAGTGTTGATCTCCTCTGCCTCATGCTGTGACTCAGCCCCGGGGCAAAACTGTTGAGTCGTGGAGGCTTTAGATTCCGTCTACGGACGCTCCAAAAACACCAACATTTACGCATGTGAATATATATTAAACGTGGTTTGTCTTACTCCAGTCTTTTGAAGCGCTCCCTCCCGGCGGCGACGTACTGCTCCCCGCTGCGCAGGCTCTCCAAGCAGTCCACCTTGTGCCCTCCTCTCGGGGTGTAGATGTTCCGCACGGCTCCAAACGGGGCTTGGATCCCGCCGGTCACCTCTCGCAGCAAAGTCTCGAAGTTGGCCACCCTCTTTTGGTTGATCACAATCCGCCGCGCGTCGTAGTAAGGGTCCCCGTTCCGGTACATGAACACGTTCTTCACCACCGGCTGCGACAGGAAGTTCGGCTTCTCAGAGCTCATCGTTGTGCGTAAAAAAATAAGTACAAAATAAAAGAAAGTCAGCTGGCGCGTTGGCGCGCGGCGCAGAGAGCTCTTTGTTATAATAAACTCACAACAGGTTGATCCCCATTGCGAGACAAAAGCTCAAAGGCCATTATAATGACATTAGAGCTGGTCCATGCTGGCCAAATGTCGAGAGTCGAGTGGCTGAAGCGGCACGAAAGATCTTCCAACAGGGCAAGCAGCTGGCAACAGATGAGGCGTTCAGGGGCAACAGCAAACTACCGCTACGCTAGAGAGGTTGCCGAATTACAATAAATACACATACGAGCCCATGCACACACCTATGCATGTGTCCCGGTGTCATGTATGTGTAAGCTATCCATACATGGAGCAGAAAGCTCACAGCTCACAGGTGCAGAGTGATCCGCTCCGTGTGCGCGCCGCTATATGCGTCAGGAGATGGAGCCAAACGGGACTCTGCGGGGTCCCCACGTTGTAAGCTGCCTGGGTATCACGGGAGCTCATCTGTTGGGATGTATCTATGGGAACACAGCGATTACCATGCAGGGAGCTCACAGAGCTGCAAGCAACAGGTGGTTAGTCATTGATGAACTGAGGCCAAACTACAACACTTATTTATTCTAAAGCGCATTATTAAAGTGTAGAAAACATGAAGAAGTATGCCACGGAAGAGTTTTGTGAGCAGAGGGAATACCCTGTTGCATGGCGAAGAAACTAACAGCTATGTGAGAAAGTTAATTGGGCATCAAGAGACCAATTGGAAATCCGGCTGTGACATCCCCAAAGTGGGATAAAAAACATGTTTGTCCTGTGTACCAAGGAGATCTGTACTCGATGTCCTTTTGCATGTGATGGTGAAGTGGCACGTCTCCTGTCGCAGCGACTTAAAGTAAAATATGCATCATATAAAATAATGGATTGTTTGGTTATTCATGAAATAATATTTTAAATGTATTTAGTTGTGAAAAATCATATTAATGTCTGTAGTGTTGTCAGCCATTAAAACATCTTCTTACTTATCTAGTACTATTCCAAACGGTGGGTGAGGTCAGTCAGTAGATGTGTAAATATAATATATAATGTGTAAAATAATGTGCAATAAGCTCCATTTATTTATACACTGTAGTTCAACTGTGAACCTCTTTAGTTGCGATTCTCTCCTGTGGCCACACGGTGGTGCTATTTCATATAGTTTGTGAGATTTAGACAATTGTTCAGCAGGGAAAAGGTGCAGATGAATTGTTTCTGAAGAATAATACTGGAATATTGATCAAATATTAGAAAATATAGTACAGCAACATGGCACCTATTAGAATAGGAGTTGCTGGTATTTCTAGAGGGAGGCATCTAAAAGAAGTTAGTAGATTAAATGCCACCAAAAATATATTACTACTGGATTTAAGTTAATATAGTTTCTATATTTTTGTCTTTTTGAACATTATATAAACATGGCGATGCAGAGTTTCACGTGGAACCCTGAAAACCCTTAAAGATTCATCAATATTGATTACTTATAAATATAATGTTCTCATGAAAAAAGGAAAGAGGTTTTGCTTCAAATGGTGATGACTCACCGTATCATTTTTAAGCTTTAGTTTTAATTAAATGCTCTGGCTGTATTTGTTGTAACTTTATTTGAGTGCTTAGTACGTTTGAAATATATTTACAGTTTATTAATTGACTCCATGTTGGATTTCCCTGCAGCTTGACACAGAATTTATAAAATTAAGCCAACAATGTGTTCTCTTGTTGGACTCTGGGCTGTTGCATGAACTCTCTGACTCTTTTATATATATATATATATATATATATATATATATATATATATATATATATATATATATATATATATATATATATATATATATATATATATATATATATGATATGAGATGTTGACAACTATCATATTTAAAGGAGTGACGTGCAGTGCAGGCGTTTGGTCGATAGAGGGCAGTGTGTAACAACAAAACTAAACAAGCTTCACACTGAGTCTTCACACAACTCTGTACTTCTATGTCTGGGAGGAAACTTGTTGACATAATCTGTTACCTAGCGCCTTGCTATGACCTCAACCTAAACATGTAGCCTAGCTTAACATGTAGCCTAGCTTAACATGTAGCCTAGCTTAACATGAACCGACACTTCCAAATGTAGCAACACGCAGATCAAACGCAGTTTCTTGCTGTCACGTAGCATGCTACCAAGCTAACGGGAGCAGGTGTCATGAAGCGCTTCACAATTACAAAATAAACAAAAAAAGACGTAAAGCAACATGCTAAAACCATAACAATGGTCTAATTAAATGAGAAACTAAATAAAATCTGAACAAAAGGGTCTTGAGCTACATTTCAAAGGTTCACAGTTCCAACGTTCAGGGTTAGCTACAAACTCATAGTCTCGTCTCGAGGAACGAGTGAAATGGAAACAGACTTGTGTCTAATTTTAAATAAACTTCCGACATGCTTTACTTAGTTTTTAGGTTGACTTACACAACACAACTACTTGGTTATGTTTAGGCAACACATGTAGGTAATTAAGCTTGTGGTTCGGGTTAAAATAAGTGTGTGTGCAACGTTAAAAAAAAGCGCAAAATAAGTCAAAATTAAGACGTTATCTGTGTAAATTGTGCTCCATCTCCTGGGCGAAAGTCTGTTTGTTTTTACCTTTAGGTGAAAACAATCTAGCTGACTTCTTAATACTCCAATTAAATTGTAGTAATTATGTCATCTCGCTGCACCCTCTTCTTCTGCAATAATAAAATGTCACCTGACTGGAGACGTAGCGCCACCTGCTGCTCATCATGGTGAACCAACTCTGAATATTTGCATGGAAACGCTCATGAATTTACATTTTCTTTTGGCCAAATCGCAAGAATATCCTTATAAAATCTGCGCTATATACACAATACGATGATGGAAAACCTGCCGTATCATGATATAATGCAGCGCACCGCCTCTCCCCTGCGTGGACAACGGTTTGTGGCGAGACATGAAATTATACATAATTGCTTGTTGTTTACTGGTTGCGATAATGGCGCCTTTTAAACCCCCTGATCCTCACAGGGCCAAAATTGCTTTGCGATTGTCCTCGCACGACAGCATTTGGAAACCCTCGGCTTAAATTTGCCTGAGCCGGTACTCAGTATAGCAACAAAAGGAGGAAAGGTGGCATGAAAAACACACAAAAGGACCTCCTTCCATGTCATATACGATGTTTAAAGAAGGACTGAGAGTTGACATCATGGTTTACTGTGACGCGTTGTAATAGGAGTAAAGCAAGTGGTATATATGTATATATTTATACGCATGTCTTTATGGTAAAACAATATTTGTCCACTATGAATGTTTCTCAAAGCTAATGTGCCGGATGGAGATCATCTGATCTCTATGAACGCTGCAGTGGGACATTGGAGGCTTGCTGAGTGGGTAATTACTGTGGATCACAAAGAACAATTACAAAGTGAATATTTACATTTTAAAACCTTCTCAATTACAAGGGGACACAAATATAACTGAGCAATAATTCCCTCGACGCGGCTGCAGCTTGGACACAGGATGAGTGACAAAAATCTGTTCAGAAATTTATTTATTTAGGTATTTTTGTCTTTTAAGCGTCGAGAAAAGAACCAACGACATTAACTGCTGAGTGAGAGCATAATTGTAGGTGAGACTGTCCTCCACAACCAAAATGATTGATTTGTTAAAGGTCAGTAATGTCTAAACACTGAAAATATATACCTATGATGGCCATACAACATGTTGCTGATTTTGAAAATGTCAAAACATCAAAACAAAAGCTTTTTAAATAGCAATTATCTCCAAATGTTGGTCTGCTGTGACAGACGGTCCTGTGATAAACACTGTAAATTCATCTTAAAAAGCTCTAGACAACTGTACTCTTCACAAAAATATATTATATATATATATATGTATATATAGACCTTATATAAAACTGCTGCAGTGCTTAACAGAGACAAGTATAAAAGTGGCACAACTGTAATTTTATCCTGAAATAAAGCAACAAAAAGGGATTTTAAATGTAATACTTTGATTAATTACGTTTTATTCGACAGTACAAAACAAAGTCATACAGTCAGAAACAGCACAAGGCACAGTACAGCAGCACACACTTTATTTAACCCTTCAGTGTGTTACATACAATAGTGTACGACTCATCGAGGACCAGTTAAAAAAAACATGTTTCATGTCTCTGATGACAAAGAAAGAGTTCATGAGAAGAGAGTTCATATGAAAACTCCATGATGTGATTATTATTAAGATCCTTAAGGCTACTATGTATCAACTTCACAGTAACAAAGCAATAATCCATACATATGTGTGTGTGTGTGTGTGTGTGTGTGTGTGTGTGTGTGTGTGTGTGTGTGTGTGTACATATGGTCTTGTTTTCATATTATCATACAGTACAATACAATACAAGCCCCTCTACATTACATTTACTTACACAGATACATAACTTATATTATGTCATATATTACACTCCACACTATTCATTTTCAATAAAAAGCAGCTTTTTAAACAGTTTTGAAACACGTACGACTCTGTAAACGTTATGATTAAAGCTTTATGCTCTCTGGATGTGTGGCAGTGACACTCTGTGGTGGTAAAACACACAACTAATGAAATGTGCATTGGCAACAACTTATTAATATCGAGGGAAAGGGGACTGAGCTGGTACCATGAAGTTAACAATCAAGTGGTCTATTGAAGAAAAGAAAGAACATTATTTCTCTCTTTGGAGCGGCTGATGATGTTTTTATCAACTTGTCAGGAAGTATTTTTTGGAAGTTGTGTGTTTTTTTTCACTTAATAGGCTGATTGGTTTAGCTGTTTGAAGCTATTCAAGTCTAATAATCGACAGGCTTTGTTGTATTTATGTTTTTTTTAGAATCTAACTCGTGCTTTTAGACAATCAATACTATTGATGAGTCCTTTTTGTTTATGGATACATGATAATCACTCAGGTAATGTTCGTTATGTTATTGTATGGTGTAGCAAATGGTATTTCCTGTCCATTGTTTTAATGCAAACAATGTAGGAAGTATGTTTATTATAACAGTCTTTAATAAGAGCACATAAGTACATAAATAAATATAATAAACTAGACATGGACTGGGACTCAGTGAAACTTGTGTCTGTAGCATTCATGTCTGACTCATGACATTTTTTTAATATTATTTGGATGTTTTTTTTTGTTTTATTGTCTTGATCCAGAATGACAAATTGGATACACATGTAATTAAAATACATAATTTTAAATTAATCAAAAAATGTTTAAAAAAACAAGCAAATCAAACTATGAAATCTTCCAGTGTGCATCTCAGTGACGTATTCACGCATGATCATGACAAAAAAAAAGAAGTGCATTATGGGAGAACGCCACGTTACATATTTAACTGAATCCTGTTCAGCGTCAACACATTGGTGGAAAGAGTCGATGCACAGTTCCACACATCCACTTTAGAAATTAAAGCACACTAAAATGTCTACGGTTTCTTTTTTTGTCGGCACTTTTTAGACTGCTCCCCTCAACCGCCACTGTAATCGATTTAAATAAATCGATATAAGTCCTTTTATTTTTTCTTCCTATATTCTTAAAACCTTCGCTATGCATTCATTCATCCACCCAATGATCATGTTCTCTCTCTCTCGCTTTCTCTCTCTCTCTCTCTCTCTCTGTCTCTCTCTCTCTACTTTTCATACTTTTCAGACCACCAACCAGTGCTGCAGCTGTGGAGAAAATGAAATAAAACATTATTCTAAACGACTTCATTGAAATTGGCTGAACAGCTTTAACGTTGATGTGAATTATTGATCTGAAACACTGGAGACGTGTGTGAGGTTTCAGCTCAACAGCATCAATAAACAATTCTAAGGATACAAATAAAAACAACACTTACCGTAAACTGCCGAACCTCCCCGTTGTCTACCAAATGGTGCTCTGACTCCGGGGTGATGGCGTAAGCCAGTCTCTGTTCCAGGAGGAAGCCACAGTTTTAAAAAGGGAGACATTTTAAAGGGATACTTGATTTTGAATGAAACGTCTCTGGCTGGACACATCCTACTAAATCCTCTTTAATTTCCCCTTAGATTTTTTTTGTCATGACTTTAAAAAAATGTAAAAAATTATATAATTTATTTTTTTTGTAGTCATAATTATGACTTTTTTTATTATTATTATTATTTTAAAGCGCCATGACTTTTTTTGACTTAATTATTTTTATTTTTTTTTGTGGTGGAAATTGTCTTCCATAGAAGTGACTAGACATGGAGATGTACAAAAAAGATCTCTGTTTTGGTGAATTTTAAGATACTAATAGTGGGACTAGGTGGATTTGGATCGTTGTGTTGGACTCCTACCAACCCGGACGCTTATGCAGATGTGTTTATTATTGAAATCCACCATTGAAAAAGTTTGAAAACCTTACGGTCGCCGCAGAAAATTGACGGAGCTCACGGGGAGTCGTAGGAATTTACGCAAGTACATAAACTTAACGGTTACTTTTATTATCTTGTACTGAGCCGATGTCTTTAGGGTTGTATCCACGTGAAATTAAGTTAAACAAGCATGTGGTTGTGGAGATAACTAAGGAAACCTTCTTTTTTTTAAAACTGTTTTTCTTTGCGTGTCCAGTAAAGGGTTGGAGTATTGTAGCCACGTGAAATGAAGATACACGACAATGTGATTGTGAAGATAATTAAGGATTTTTTAAAAACTGTTTTTCTTTGTGCTGGGCAAGTTACCATAAGGTTAAAAGACGTGTGACGGCTGTCCTCATGGGTTAAAGTTACAGTAGACTTACATCGCAAAACTTCCCGGGCAGAATGCAGAGTTTGTAGATGGCGTAGAGCGGCACCATGGACATGGAGGAAATGGCCAGACACCACCCCACCATGTTGGCCCACGGAGGGAACAGGTAGGCGCCGTAGCTCGGGAGGTTAAAGGTGGCAAAGCTCACCACCACGATGAACTGCGGAAGAAAATGATTGAAATGCAAAACACTCAAAAAGGAATTATCGGTTCAAAACAATTGCTGTTAATTTTCCAAATTATTGTAAATATTTTGCTTGCAGTTTAAAAAATACTGACTCAACTGATGGATTGTTGTAAATAGTGTATAGTGATAGAAAAAAATGCTTCATTTATCAATTTATCAAACAATAGAATGTAATTGTTTCTAGTCAGTCAGTACTGGAGTCATGGTGTAAAAGATGGTGATCTTTTTGCGCTGCCACTTTGCATGTCAGTCTGTGCTCGGGCTCACCAGGAGGAAGCAGGGGCTGACAAACTTCCAGCACAGCCTCCAGTACAAGCCTGGCCGGTGGCCAATCATCTCCTCAATGTCATCGCTGAATCGGTCCACTCCTGAAATACATAGAAATTGCTGAAAAATGGATTAACACGTATTGAGAATATTGTAAAGACAGTAGGTGACTAAAGTCGCTCTGCAGAGCCGTTTGTAATAAGCTACTGACGCAACTTCCTCGTCCCGGCTGTACATTTGTTATCTTTCTTCCTGCCTGGAAGGCATCTCTCAGACTGAAGAGGAACATATCCCGACCGACGACCAGGTATTCAGCACGGCTTAATGTATTTATGTGGTGGACAGCAGAACGAAAAGACCACAGTCGCCTCGAGGGGGTCAAGGGTTCCTCTCAGCAGTTATGAAGACATGAAAAAGAAAAGACCCGCTGAAGCCTTAGGCTTGATTTATCTGGCTTGCCAAGGTCAGGACCCACCAAAGTGCTGACCCCACCCGCCTCGGGCCTGGTTAGTATTTAGCCCTTCATGGACCCTCCACGGTCCAGGTTCAGTAGACATGAGACAAGCAAGTCAATATGGAAGTTCAGGTAAACCCTTTTCCTTGACCTTTAGATTGTTTTTATCATATTTTGGTGCCTGCTGGAGTCCCCAGATGTGCTTGAGTTGTTCGTGACTTCGGCTGACGGTGCTCCAAAAAAATGTAAATGACTTTTTTTTTTTTTAAATCGCCATTTTTTTTGTAATTACTTAAAAAAAAAAAAAAAATTATATGACTTTTTTTAATTGCCTTTTTTTGTCATGACATAAAAAAATTATATTACTTTTTTTTAATTGCCTTTTTTTTTGTCATAACTCTTTTTTGTAATGACTTTTAAAAAAAAAAAAAATTATGACTTTTTTTTAATCGCCTTTTTTTGTCATGACATAAAAAAATTATATGACTTTTTTTAATCGCCTTTTTTTGTCATGACTCTTTTTTGTCATAACTTTTAACAAAAATACATTTATTTACTTTCTTTTTTTGTAGTTTTTGTATGTGCAATTTTTCTTAAAATTGCACGTCAAGGTGAACGTCCACCATGAAGCAGCTTTCCGCCAATAATTCACGCGTCAAACAGAAAGAAGGAAGAAACCCAAAATGGCTGACTCAATCAGCCAATAAGGGGTTGAATTATGAATAAAGTGCCTATGTATTACTACACAACGTAAGTATGTATTATGTGTTGTGCTGATAAGAGTGCCTGATATAATAATGATAATAATCACCTGAGAGACATTCACCCCTCGAAAACTCTTAACCCATGCAAAGATAAACAGTAATTTGGGGCGATAAAACATATAGCATTGTAGAGATGATCGCAAAAAATTGGATCAAATCGAGTGTCAAAAGGATTTAGACATCTGCAGACAGAGAAATTGAGTTGGAGGTCACCCATCCACTTGCCACCCACCGCAATCTACAACCCAGCTATTAGACAGCTGACTCCCATGACAAATGGGAATTGCCTGTTCCACAGCTGCAATTTCCTTGATGTGGCTCACTGCTGAATGAACACAGAGGTTCAAAACGCTGGCCATTTAACCTCCCCGAGCTCTCATGAGCGGCACAGGTACAGTATATCCTTGTGCTTTAACACCACATGCAGACGGAAGAGGCCAATAGACTTTTGTAGCTCTCAGTATCCTCAGGTCTAATAGAACTATGGGGCATTGTGGCACAGCGCCTCTATACCAAGTGATTTCTTATCAAACCTTTAATAGAGCATCAGCTTTGGTGGGCATGAAAACATAATTCATCTGTTTTTCATTCCCCGCTGTCCGTCGCTCTCTCTCTCTCACCGTAAAACCATGCAATGCCGATGGCTTCAATAAGCACTCCAAAGAGAATCGATGTTCCCGCCGCAAAGTGGTCCAGCAGAGTGAACACGTACATCCCACCCTGGTGAAACAGGACACATTTAAAGTGAATGCAAAATGTGTTATTCAAATCTGATGATTCAGTTCGTTGCATTTGCGGATAGTCGTCGGCATTTTGTTGGACAGTGTTACAACCAGAATTTGTGATACTCACATTTGTGACACAGAAGAGGGATATGAGAAAGGTGGAAACGACAATGAAGAGGGTGAACAGCTCTCTGTGCTTGTGGAGGCATTTGAACTCATCAATCAGACCCGTGATCACCGATTCCATCCCCCCCATCTACAACACAAGACACCCGGAGAGTTAGATTTAAAAACACAACAACAGCGAGTCTCTCTAGACGGACCATAAATCCACATAAACACCAGAGCTGTTGCAGCAACATCAACCTGTCTGACACGATTCATGCCACGTGCTAGTAAGGTGCAACCAAGATGGCGGCGAAGACAACGAAAACGGTGATGTCATCATCCCCGTGCAAAGCCTAACTTTGATTGATCCTAACATATGAGTCTGCAGTTTCAAATGACACCAAACCTTTCTATGGATGTCATAAAAATGCTAAAAAAAAAAAATGTGGCCTTTAAAAATGCCTTTTTGGGGGTTGGTGGGAGGTCCATACTCACAGCACTGTCAATGCCCAGAGTCAACAGCATGATGAAGAAGATAACCGCCCACACGGATGAGCCAGGTAATGTCGCAATGGCTTCTGGGTAAATGACAAACACCAAACCGGCACCTGCAGAACAACACATTCAAAGCAAGGAAAGTCGAACGCAGATTTTATTTTGAGCGTTGCACATCGAAGCAGACGTTAAAGATCCGGTAGCCCAGAGACGTAAAATGCGAAAGAGCATGACAAATAACACCGTACCGTCTCTGGCGACTTTATCCAGCGCCACGTTGTGCTTGTGGGACATGTACCCGAGGAAGGAGAAGACCACAAAGCCGGAGAAGAAGCTGGTTAAGGAGTTGATGGAGCTGGTGATGATGGCGTCCCTGGAGCGATACAATCAAATGAGGTGAAATAAAAACAACAACAGGACATAATGAGAATGTAAAACAGAACCATGAGTCAATGAAGAGTCTGTCGTTGGTGGGTTACGGCCCGTTACGGCAACGTTAGCTTGCCGTAATGAGTCTGGGGAACAGTTTAGACACCATAGATAGACTTTATGGATTAGTCAGGTGGTCAATATTGTTCCTATTATGTGGCAGACAGGCAAGTGGTCCCTTCAACTGCAAAAATAACACAGACTCAGTGTGTGAGAATGTACACAAAGGGCGGTAAGCAGACTGACCGTGAAGTCACGCCGTCCTACAGAAGTCCCGAATTTTCCGTGATTTTGTGTTTTCCTCATGGAGGAATCCTCAAGGTTGGACCGTGTCACCGCGTGTCAGTTATCAGAAACATTAAAAAAAAACGCAGATAAAAGGCTCCTGCGGGACGCTGATGATTTTCAAAGAGCGCGACAGTTTTGATTGCTGCTCCGGCTGTCTGCGGCACAGCGTGGCGTCAAAGACATAGCGGGTTTCAAGGAGCTTCAAAGGTTATTGTAATTCACCTGCCTATGTGTCTTTGTGTGTCTGTTTGTGTGTGTGTTTAAGCAACTCTAAAATCCTTCCCGCCTGATCCGTCTCCTTGTTGCGTCTGTACCTGTAACAGTTGTTGCTGAATTTGTTGTAGCTGGAAAAGGCGATTAGCACGCCGAACCCCACTCCCAGAGAGAAGCAGATCTGAGTCGCTGCCTCGATCCAGACCTGGGGGGGAGCGACACAACGAGCACACTTGTGTGAAGCGGCAAACAAAAGGCACAGGAGAGGGAAAAAAGCCATTATTAGGGATAATTGCAGGAAACTCATTCAACGGCAGTAGATGAAAGACGCTTGTGAATACGGGGGGTAATTTTGCAAATTACTGCTCCATGAATCTATCTAATCTAATTCTCCAATTGCCGCCACGCATCTCTCTTCTTTGCTTTCTCTCTGGTTCTCTATAACAGAGTCCTTTAGTCCCGTATACGTACTCATTGAGCCCCTTTGTGCTGTGATAGCATCTATCGCAGATAAGGAACATATTAGAGACAGGGGACACAAACAATTTCCTCGCTTTTTTTCCCATGTCTCTCTGACAGTATTTACGACGATAAACCAATGTTGCAATGGTACATCGATATAAACTGGGACTGACGGCAGAGGCGGCCATACAAGGTGTCAACCTGCTCATCGGATGCTACACACAGTCATTCACACAGCGGTGGCACAACCTTCGGGAGCAATTTGCGGTTCAGTGTCTTGCCCGAGGAAACTTGTGGACTAAAAGAGACGGCGATCAAAACCGCCCCTCTCGTTAAAGATGATTCATTTTTGACAATGTGCTGACGGTTTCTACTACTTCTCAACCCTAGTTGCTTTTTCTTTCTCATCCTATTTTGCACGTCATAGTGAAACACGTCTCCTTGTTGCCGGCCGAGCCTCGAACACAGAACGTCATCTGTTGACGGAAAAGACTGTTTGTAATTGGAAAAATGTAAGAAACAAACTTACATTGGGAACACAGATATGGAACTGTTCGTAATTTAAAAATCAAAGCGATGCTTACATTTGGTTGTTATTTGTTTTTTCCCAAGGTCATAATTGTAAAGATATATAGTGGACAGACCCCACTTTCAAAATGGCTTTTACATTGTTTGACGTACTATTGTTGGATAGAGGAACAAAAACACATTCCCATGCCTTATTTTCCTCTCCTCTCACCCTCCCCCATCCTTCCCCCCTCTCTCTCTCTCTTGTTGAAACTCACCTTGGCATCACAGAGTTTCAGGAAGTCCACAGAGAGGTAGGCCTTAATGCCATCGATGGCTCCGGGCAGGGTGACTCCGCGGAGCAGCAGCACAGTCAAGACCACGTAGGGCATCGTGGCTGTGATCCACACAACCTGAAAGGGTTGCATGAGGCACACACACACACACACACACACACACACACACACACACACACACACACACAGAACAATGTCAAGCTAGCTGCTTGCAGAGGATGAGGAGCAATGAGTGCACAGGCAGGTAGACCACCAAATTATTATATTTAGATTGGACAGGCTTGTTACAGTCATGCAACAGCCATAGATACTAGAATTGTTTTATTTTTTATTGTCAGCGCATTAGATTGATGGATCGGCACCACGTCAAAATACCCGAGCTATCCCAGTGAAGTGATCCCATTGCTTACATCTGTTTGGATAGGAGTTGCACTTTTATGGTGTTTCACACACAAAATGGCGACTGTATCCGTTCCCCACCTTGCCAGAGGTCTTAACACCTTTCCAGACACTGAAGTAGAGCAGCACCATCACTACGGCGAGACAGGAAGTCAACTGCCAACGTGGACGGCCCAGATCATCGATGCCGTTGCTGTCCTGGATGTGGAGCACCCCTCGTCTAAGGAAAGAGAGCATTCTGGTAAGAAACATGACCGCTCCCGAGTCCCTATTCAATTTCTGTGACAAGTACGGTCCACTAGTTGATATGCATACGTTACAGTACACACCAGAGGTCAGCGTTTATGTTTTCAGGCAATGGGATGACGAATATTGCCTTGGACGTTGTTGAATCTATCATTTAAAAGTTATACACATGGGATTTAACCTGAAGACCACAAGTCAAAAACAACATTATTATTCACAACATCAGTTGAGCTAAATATACACCTAAAAAAGAAGAAGGACATTGGCTCGGCAATCAAAGTCTGGCCTTTGTTGGAAGCTCTGTACCCCGGCTTCATTGGTGACAAGAGACATGTAACAACCCTATAGGCAATTTGGCCAGATGCATGACGTCTCGGTGCATCTGTTGCTGAGATGTTTTGGATTTGAGGCCCATCGAAGATCAGGAAAGTCTGCCAAAGACATGGCAATAGAGACTGAACATTGCCGAGGCCCTCCATCCAGATCATTTCAGAGATGTTCAACCGATGCGGTCAAATTGTCTGCAGGTGGTTCCGTGTAAATAGCTCACCGCCGCTCTCGACGAGCACGGATCAAATGTCACACCTGTCACAACAGGACAGCCCCTCGCTTGTGATGGAGGCACCTGTTCGGCTTCACGCCGTGGGAGGCTGCAGACGCTAAATGCGTCCAAACTCTGGATCCGTCTTCGGGGGAAAAGATACCTGTTGTACATTTGTCTTTTAAAAAGTATTCATACCCAGATACTAAATCCTATCCAGTTTTTATTTCGCTCCATTAATGCACGGCATCAAACGTTTTAGCTGCAGCCAGCAGCTCTGTAGCGAGCTGTGTCAGTTTCGAAGTCCATCAAGATTCCCCCTCCCTTTGGTGGCCACAGTTTTTCGCCCTATGGGGCTGACCTTTGCCACGAAGGGTCAAATGTCTGTGAGGGTGTGTGTGTGTGTGTGTGAATGCATGAACACATGGATGCATAAACGTACGTGGTTGCAGATATTGCAGAATTGTGCTTTTTCCTGTGCACATCCTGCAGTGGGAATATAGAGCTTAGCTCAGCTTTACACCAATGTTTTAGTAGCTGGATGTGTACATAAAGTGTATGTTGGCTTTGAAAGGCAGAGTTTTTGCACTTTTTCATATTGCTGAAGGTCCAACAAACTCAAAATATAGATAATTTAGAATAGAGAATTACAGTTATAACTATAAAGCATAAGCATAAGGTGTTAGCCATGTTAGCTTTATAAAAATTCACTTTAGCTGCTCAGTTGTCTTAAGTTTGACTAGAACAACTATTTTCATGAGTAGGTGAGGCTCCAAACTGATGCAATTGTATGTTCTTGAATAAAAACAAACCATATATTAAACATACACTCATGAATGTATATCTCAGCCTGCGTTCGGGCCAACTTACTCAAAGTACTCCTGCGCCGGAGTGGCCTTGTAGATGTCGTCGATGGAGCTGTTGTCGGCCCAGTCGGAGCAGTTCGGGCTGTTCCAGGAGTTGTTGCAGTGGACCCACGGCAGCTCGCCGGTGAAGGAGGAGAAGAGGTAGAACAGCGCCCAGGAGATGATGACGTTGTAGTAGAAGCCGACGTACAGAGAGATGAGGATCACCGTGAAGCCGACGCCTGTGAGGAGCAACGCAGGATGAGTCATGTTCACGGGCCTCAAAGACGGAGATGCTTCCCGCCATGAAGGTTGTTGGGTTCAATCCCTCATGGCACCGCCATGGCTGTAAAGAGTAACCAAGTACTACTAAAGTACAGTTCTGTACATTGAGGTACTGCTCCATGTACTGCTACATTATACTTCAAGTCCTCAACATTGTAAAGGGAGATTACAACAATAGTAACTAGTTACTTTTTGGACCTTTATTGTCCATACTACTTATTACATAGTTATTACAAGCTTATAAGCTTACTTATACGATATTACAAGCTTATACGCTTACTTATACTTATATTACATGCTTATAAAATGCACAGGTAAACATTAAAGGCCTATGACTTTTAGTTTAGTCTCGTTTATTTCATATGGACATCAGGGTAGTGTTAGATTTGTAACAAAAATGTGTGCAACGTCTTTTATGTTTGTAACGCTAATTTAGGACTTTTTAAGTGTTGTAATATATTTTTTTTTCAATTAAAGGAATAAGAAACTCCCCAAAAAAACAATGAATACCTTTGCAGTTGGATACTTGCATGTAAATAACTTCCGAAGTTCCAACGGGGGAAAATCATCCAATATTTGACAAAAATATATAAAGTTTTAGATCATTTTTAAATTGAAATACAATTATTTTTGTGACAGCAGCAGCATTTTTTGTCTCTCGGCCCCTCGCTCCATGTAAAGTATCGTTATAAACGTCTTAAACCTCCAGCAGCTACAACAGTAAACAGCTGAAACAGCAGCTTTCATACCTGAGGACGCACACAAAGTTTGTCTCGTTCTAATGAACATTAACTTTGTTTATCCACATCTTTGACTTTTCTCGGATGTTGACCGCCTTCTTTCACGCCGCCATGCAACACACGCCTTTAGCATATTGGATGCTTTCATCCTGCAAATGTCACCACAAGACGAACAGCAGTCCGTAAATCGTACGAATACCATGGCCTTCATCCGCGTGCCGGAGGCGAACTCCCCGCGGTGAGACCTTCATCCGGCCACGGACGGGGACTTTTAAACCGAATTTCAAGGTATTCGGTCAAGATGGCCGTTGCGAGTCTGTAGAAACAGTCGTGTTCAAACTTAGGCTCAGCTGAACTGAACAGGGACGAGATCCTGATGGATTACACCAGCAGAGAGCTCACACAGGGAGCGACACAACTTCTGAAGATCGCCTCTTCATGCCTGGATTATCAACACATCTACCCTTTTTATGCATATGAAACAATGTCCTTCTACGACCACGAGCCTTATTGATTCCTTTTGTAATGTGGATGTGATATTTGGGGGGGGGGCTTCTTATTAGCGCCGCATGAGGCCGTGCCATCGCTCCGTCTGTCGGCCTCTCTTGGTCATTTTCTTCAAATGCATTGATCCTGAGAGGAAACCAGCTTGTTGATCGGAATAATTACTGTCAATACGGGCATGTGTGTGTGTGTGTGTGTGTGTGTGTGTGTGTGTGTTTGAATAATTACTGTTATCCCCCCGCTGAGAGACAGTGAGAGAGTGAAGCGTGTGATTACAACGTCAACCTACTCAGTGTGGTCCCTGACAGACGGCACATGTTCACACACTCGGAGACAGACACACACACACACACACACACGCCATGAAGGAGTACACACTGTGGGCCACCTCCAGACCAACAAGCACAAGATCCAACAAAACTACAGTGAAGCAGCAGCTGGTCTGCTGTAATAATGGTGTTTGAGGCTGTGTTTTGTATTTTTTTTTCATCTTTAGATTCATATAGAGACGTTAAATATGGACTTAAGTGAAACTATAACTTCACCAGAGCAGGGTACACAGGATGTAGAGCGAGGTCACAGTGTGCAGACGGTGTATCTAGGGAATACAAAGTGTATAATTAGATTTTCCAACCAGTGGCCTTAGCGCTCGTTCCTCCATTAGTGCACGTTCGGATGTCATTTCTCCTGAAGTGCGCGTTGCTTATCGATGTGTTAAAAAGTACCGCTCCACAGAGTGTTTACCTCCACCGTTTTGACGGGGAGGATTCGGACAATCGGGACGAGGAGGTCTTAAAAGCCCAATTTTCATTCGCTTTCCATCCGAGTGCCAACAGAACCTGATGTTCTGGTGAGGATAAACAATGCCTGTCGCCCCGCCGCTCAACACGGGAGACGAGCAGACAAAAGAGAGACTGGCGTGCAGACAGACGGGCATGTGGGCAGACATTAACGGTCCATTATCAGACAGACAGGCATGCATGGAGATGCATGTGAAGGCATGTGCGTGTGTGTCTTTTCCATCTAAATACGTGTCCCATACCTTTAAAGATGGGACAGATCTTCCAGACGCCTGCCGCCCCCTCTCTGTTGTACTGACCCAGAGCCAGCTCCATGTAGAAGAGAGGCATGCCCGCTATCAACATGAAGAACATGTACGGCACCAGGAACGCACCTGCACACACACACACACACACACACACACACACAGGTCAAAGGTCAGTACAGTCACAGAGTAGACTCTCCCCATAATCTACTGTCATTCATCAATTAAAAGCATTAAATGTCCCCACATGATAGTAGAAATAGAACAATATTGGGGTCGATTGACTCAATATTGTCCCCCAAAATACAGGTGTGCCAGCATGCCAGATTTTGGGACACACACACACACACACACACACACACACACACACACACACACACAGTCGGCCTGAAATATGGCGACGGCATTATTTATAGCTCCTAAACGTAATGAGAGCTCTATGTTAAACAGCCGTAATTAGTGGCACTGATTGTTCCTGCTAATCTATTCAGAGCAGCTGTGCTGCTTTTTCCCCTATTTTGATCTCTGGAAAGGGGGAAAAAAAAATCTGATAATCTGCATACACGTGCAACGAGTGAGGTGCACCCTGAATCCACCTTTTTTTAAATCCATCTCACCTCCTCCGTTCTTGTAGCAGAGGTAGGGGAACCTCCAGACGTTGGCGAGGTCCACGGCGAACCCGATCACGGACAGGAGGAAGTCGATTTTCTTCCCCCAGGTCTCCCTCTCCCCGTCCCCACCGGAGGAGTTAATCTGAGGAGGCGTCGGAGTCACGATGGTGCTCGAGGTGACCTGGACCCCGTTCTGCTCCTTCACCAGGATCAGCTCCACCTGGAGGGGAAAAGGTCAAAAAGTCATTGAACCCGGTGAAAACTGTGGAACTAATGTTGTCTCCAGACTTCTTTTTCCTCTGTTTAAGTTGTCGTAGGAACCCCAAATTAATTCCAATACTTGTGTTTATTGTATGTATTTGTTCAGCAGAGTCTTGGGAGAAAAATGTAAATCTGCAAAAAAAAAAAAAATCACTTTTAAAAGATATTCTGACAATAACTATGAACATCCAGCATGACATGAGCCAGATTCCCCCCAAAAGCCTCCTGGAGCATCAATAAGACACCTTTTTGTAAAGATTAGGACCTAAAGAATCAGAATCTGCAACAAAAATCACAATAAAACAAAGCATTGGCCTGTTAGGAAGGAGTTTCAGTCAAAAAACTGTGTCGTTCGGTTCAAAAATGGAACAAAATTACGTATTTTATGCCAAAAGATTATCTGAATGGGGCATGCTGGGACTTAAAATGGGCGCGGGAGGATTTTCACACACTGTTTCCAAAAAGTTAAAGTCTTTTTTAGTCGCTAAAGTATCACCATCCTTGTTATTATTCTCTTAATCCCCACAGTGGCGTTCACCTCCTCTTCATCAATCCTTCCCGCATCAGCCGAAGCGTCGCATGTTTATTGTAAATGTACAAATTCTCCTCGAGTCGTCGTTGAAGTGCATTTCAGCCTCAAAGAAAAACATAGCTTTTTTCTCTCAACTACGGTTATTTTACCACCACCGACGCAATTTCAGGGCTGCAGAAATGAAGTGAGACGGAACAAATCAGAGAGAAATTAAGACAATTAAAGCAGCTCGCCCCATACTGGGATTAATTTAAGGTTTTCTTAATCAGGCTGGATTGCAATGCCGTTAATCCACGGCTGTGTCGGATACGCACTGACCTCTTTGGGGCCCATGGTGTTGGAGGTGGACTTCTCCGGGGCGACGACCGACGACATCAGGCCGACTATGGAGGAGGAGGGCGGAGGAGGAGGAGGAGGAGGAGGGCGGAGGAGGAGGAGGAGGAGGGGGGGCAAAGTTTATCTGTAGAGCACATTTTCAACAACAAGGCAATTCAAAGTGCTTCACATAAAACCTTTAAAACGCATCAAAACACAACGCAAAACAAGGTTTTAAAACAATTCAGGACATTCATTACAACATTAAACAGTCAAAAAGCAACAAAAGAAGAATAAAAGTGCAGTTTAAGGAATAAAATGTTGTAGTGAGATGCAGAAATTGTTAATATCCTTTAAGGAGTTTTGAGAAAAACACAAAAAAAAGGACAATTAATCCTTTTTTGGGGGAAATTGGCTTGAAATTGCAAATGTAATCAGACTTAAATTAGGCTCAACACGACAGAGACAGAATTTCAGGGATAAAACTGTGAAAAAAAATCAAGTCAACATGTTTGACAGACAATATGGGAGATAAACACAGACATATAAGGATATGTCATTAAATATATTTATTTATAATTGCCCCCTGAATGAAAACAGACGATCCAGCGTGACGGCGCCTCCATCAGGACTCGTTTCATCTCACACTTGTTGATCGCCATTTTGCTCAGATTTGGCCCAACGCCCCCCCCCCCCTCCTGTTCGCATCAACATGTTGTCCAGCTAATCTCGTTCAGATTCTCCCTTTAAAAATGTTCACTAAAATATGTAAAAAGGAATTAAAAGTACCAGCATTATAGTCATTATGTGAAAATAAGAAAGTGAATATGGAGGACATTGTTTGACATTTTGCACAATTAGATTTTGTTCGTTTACTTGCTTGAAGATGGACCATCCATCATTTTAAAGATTAATATTGTACATTTAAACCTTTGTTATTCCACTGAATGTCAATGTTTCCAATAATGTATGCTGTCACCACGAGACGACCGATGACACCATTGTTAGAGACAAACGCCGTAATTAACACAAAAAATGGACACTTTTTATGTCGCAAAAGAAACATTTCCAAGGACACAAAAAAAAAAACACTCACCTTTGAAACACGGACAGGCGAGAAGAAAAAAAAAAACGCTCCTTCAGTTGTCAGTTTGAACAAATTTAATTCCAGTTGTGCTGCAAACTGACGCTCAGCATATTTACGTAGACGGTCCTGAATATGTCAGACTCAACCCCAGAGATTAGAGCATGAATGTTTATAGAAACTAAAAAATAAAAAGAGACAGTGAGGGAGATGAGGAGCGAGACGGGGAAAGTCGACAGGAACTGGTAATCTGTGGTTGGAGTTATGGAAACCAGCTCGGCTCCAGTAACAGACACACAGATCCCCAGAGCCCTGTGGTCTGGTATGGAGATCTGTCTGCGATACCACTCTTGTATGAGAATCAATCAACAACACCCTCCTCCTCCTCCTCCTCCTCCTCCTCTTCGTCCTCCTCTCCCTCCCTCCTCACCCGAGCTTCATCTGTTCCTCCTCTCTCTCACATCTTTTCTTTTTTCTTTTCTTCCTTCTTCCCTCAGCTGATTTAAGCATCTTCCCTTCATGAGTAAAACACACACAAATTAAATATTTCAACACACACTCAGGTGTATTCGAGAAAGTTATTTCTGTCTCTTCACCATCACACACCTGGTCCAGATGTTTGATTCTCAGGTCTATGATGTATATGCATGACTTGAGTTACCGTCTTCTCTTCTTTGCGGACTCGTATTCATGGAACAAATCGTCTTTATTGGGAGATTAAAAGGTTAAATTACGATGGGTGTGGTTAGAATATGTAAATTAATACACATTCTTACAACATCCCCAATGGAAAAAGTCTCATTTGGTTTCTCTCTAAAGTCATCTTTCTAATTTGAAGCCAAAGTACATTTTGGATGAGAAATCAGCAAATTATCCCTCATAAAGTCTCTGAAATCACTCCAATTCCTCAATGACTTTAAACATGTATAAACTCTATGGAAGCTCATTTCTGCCCCCCAAAAAAGTGTCATAATCATGACAACAAAAAAACCACAATTATGACCAAAAAAGGTATGACAAAATGTTTTTTTTAAAAGTCATGACAAAATAAAAGTTGCCAAAAAAAAATCATGACAATTTTTTTTTCCGTAATTATGAGAAAGTAAGTGCGCCTGCTGTTGATGTTGGAGCCTGCGGCTCACAGCAGCTTGAGTTCTGTCCTGAATAAACACACAATGAGCAAGACAACGTCTCGTAGCGCTACAACATGCTGGAGACTCACCGCTGTTCATTCTCCAGCTAAATGCTGTCGTGACAAAATAAAAATGTGACAAAAAAACAATGTGACAAAAAAATGTATGACAAAATAATTTGACCAAAAAAAGTAGGCCAACAAAAAGTGACAAAAAAAAGTATAACAAAAAAACAATATGGAAAAAAGTATGAAAAAAAGACAAAAAAAAAGTGTGAAAATTTTTTGGGACAAAAAAAGTGTGAAAATTTTTTTGGACAAAAAACTGAAATTTTTTTTGACAAAAAGTGTGAAAAAAAAATTGACAAAAAAACAATGTCGAAAAAAAAGTATGATCACGATGAGCGGGACCACGTCGCCGATGATGATGATGATGATGATGGCTAAACCACCATCGCCAGAGAAAGAGTGATGTAAAACACACAAGAAAGTGACGTGAAACATATGAGAGAGTGATGTAAAACACAAGAGAGTGATGTAAAACACAAGAGAGTGATATAAAACACACAAGAATGGTGTAAAACACACAAGAGAGTGATGTAAAACACACAAGAGAGTGATGTAAAACACACAAGAGAGTGATGTAAAACACAAGAGAGTGATGTAAAACACACAAGAGAGTGATGTAAAACACAAGAGAGTGATGTAAAACACAAGAGAGTGACATAACACCCGCCCACTTCAAACCCATTGGGGAAAAAAAAGCACAAACAAAAACAGAAATCTCTCAATTGAAATAGAACAAACTCATCACTTCTGAGAGTAAATCTAACTCTCCGTCTCCTCCTATAAACATTTAACTTTCTCCCGGTAACAAACACAATAAACCAGGTGCTCTTTGTCTTCACTCTCCCTCTTCAAACTCGGCCTAAACAGGGCCGAGGCTTTAAAATAACCCAATCAGCCGGCTCCCCACGGACAGATTTATGACCCTCGTGTCCAAAAAAAACGACTGTTGTTTGCGAGCCAATCGCAGTGATCAATCGCTCGCTAATGCCCGACAGCGTTGCCGCCGCAGCCGCCGCGCGGTAATCCGTCACGCCTCGGGTCCCCGCGAGAAATTGTCGGGTCGATGCGGGCCGAGCTGGATGTATGAGGTTTCCGATGAGGTGAACGTAATCGAGTGTCTTGTTTTGCAGAAAGGCAACAGCTGAGGCCCGGAGAGAAGGAAAGGTGAAGAGGAGGAAGAGGAGGAAGGAGAGAGAGCGAGAGGGGACCATCAAGAGACAGAAGAGGGCTGAGGAATGGCCTTTAAAGAGTCTTTCCTTCAAATAAAAGCAAACATGTTTCACGCAAAGTGAAAAACTTAAACTGTGTGCCTCCGCATCATGTGTTAAACGTGCTGGCGGCCATTTTGGATTCAAGTAAATAGCTAAAAACTTCCAACACACCTGATGCAGTTGCACTCCAGACAGCACTGCCGCCATGTGACCTCCAGGAGGAGACATTTACTCATTTACTCTTAACCACTTTGTTACAGATTTTGTGCAAACACACACACACACACACACACACACACACACACACACACACACACACACACACACACACACACAGCCTTTAATCCAGTGACACACAACGTTCACGTTTCATTTTTAGTTTTTTATTCAATCCAAGAGTCACATTAACAAGTTATATCATAGCAGTCCTGAACAGACAAATTCAAAGTAGCTTGCAGTATTCATGACTCCTCATCATCAAAATGCGTTAACAAAATAAAACCTGTTAAGAGTATAGAAAAAAGACAAGAAGTAAAAGCGCACAGAAAAAACAGAAAGTTCACTTTCTCGGTCCGCAGACGACGAGCCATCAGAAAGACACCATCGCTCCGTCAGAGTACACAAGTCTTTCGTCTTAGGCTCGCTGCCGGACAAACTAAAGCAGGCAGCAGTAGCATAAATACAAGTTTATCCCTCGCAGGTTTACATTTCATCAGATTGAGAGCAAGTACAAAAAAAAAAAAAAAAAGAGATCCACCTCAACGGAGGTATTGAAGTAAAGGGAAGTGAAACAAGTGAATAGAAATGGACTTTCCAATGCCATTGTTCTGAATGTAAATAGTGAATATATATATATATTTTTCACTTGCTGATGGAATATAACATCCTCCTTTCGACCTACATTGTTTAAAATAAACACAACTGCATGAGGTGTGGCGCTGCGGCTCAATACATTTCATTCTGGCTCAGATCTGGAGTATCAACTTTTTTTTGTTTCTGTTGATTTACAATCAGCTTTCCTCACCTGTGCACAGACTGTGAGGTTTTCTCCATCGTACAGACGGAGAAAACTGTCTAATTAACCACCCGCTGTAAAAAATACATTAAAAAAACATGCCGCTTGGGGCTACATTGAAACACTTATTCATTTCACGGTGCGTTTTCTAAACCATTCAAACCAGGACGCCGTTGCTTGTTGCTCGTTGCTCGTTGCAGTGCAACACAAATGACCTAAATGGAGCGACAACAATGGAACCTGCAAACTTAACATGCTCTTACAGCAATGTGATATTTATCGGTGATGGAATAAAAGTAAAGAATCTAAAGTGCAAGCATATAAAACGTAGTTTAAATTAAAAAAAGTGGGGGATATTAAAAGATTGTGACTTTAACGTGTGTAAGTTTCTAAGTGCGTATGCAGGAGTGTGTGTGCCCGTCATGTGGCGGCAGACTTCACCTCAAGGCCTCACACACTCACGTTGCTCAACCCTCGTTGCCTTCAACGTAAAACAGAAAGGTCAACGGGGGAGAGGGAAAAGGGTCGAATGATTATTTTTTCAGGGAAAATGTCCGCTGGAGCTCAAGAGTCGCTTCTGATTGTGACGAGATTGTCTATACATTCTTTTTTTGTGTGTTTTTGTTTTTTTTAGCATAAAAATTCTATAGATTCAAGGCTATCGGTTTCCATAAGAAATCAGCATTTTTGTCTCTAAGCAGTCAACTCAGCAATAACAGTAAGAACAGAACGACAGTACAACTTTTACACCGTGTAGGAGGAATACAGCACAAAACAATTTGCACTATTATACAAAATAAAATGAAAATGTGGCTCATTTTTCAACGTCAAATACAATCTGCGGAGGAGAGAGAGAAGAAGAAGATCACAGATCTTTTTTTTTGTCATGGCAGTGAAAATAAAAATCATCCGGCGTCTACGTATATCAAAAATTCGCAAAATGTCCCGCATTTGGAATATTCAAAATACATATCAGAACTCTTCAAAATGCATACATCTTTTTGAGAACGGCTCGAGAGAGAGAGAGAAGCCGCGATGGGGATGTACGCACAGTATTTATGGTCGTGAACGAGAGGCTCCCCGACAACGTGAAGTTACACAACGAGAAAAAAATGGTTAATTCTTACGGTGATATCTCGAAACACACACAAAAAAAACCGAATTAAACCACAAAATGCACGTTTATAAGTAAGCTACAAACGTTTTAATGTTCCCTTTGACAATGAGTTGTGCTGTAAAACGGCATCATGTAAAGCACTGCACATGTTAGAGTTTTTTTAAATCGAGTTTCGTGCAGTTGTCCGTGTTTCCAGAGACAGAAAGACGATTAAAAAACAGCCACTTCACTTTTTGGCAAATGATTGAAATTAGCATCTTTTTGTTTTTGCCGATACATCGAAAAAGTTGATTGTAATTTTATAAAGTTTCTTAAATCCGTATCGGACAAAATACTGAAGAAATGATATCAAAACGTCAGCGGATAATGGAGTATTAATACAAGTTCTGTGTGTTAAAACATCAATAATTTAAAAGACGAATCAAAAGTGATGAGATAAAAAGGTGAAATCTTAAATAGTAATAATAATAATAATAAAGCAAAAAAGGCCCTGTGATTATAGACACATGGTACGGGCACCGGCTGTGTGTCCGTGCGCTAAGATAAAGTCGTTAAAATCACATTCAGTGACAAATATTATGCAGATTAGAGCCCCCTCGAGGGGGAAAACACACAACAAGGCAGAAAAGTCACCACAGGTGGATTATCTTCTATTTTCCAAACTGGTCCCTTGAATGTGTTTACATGTTAAGGTTGCCAGGGATTCAATTAATCACATTAATCTATTAGTGACTTAAAAACAGGTGACTATGGGTCGGTCATTTTGTTTGAATATGACAATTTAACACCTGAACTGTACTTTCAGACAGAAAAAACTGGGGACAAATTGTCGTGCGAGTACGATGTAGCAGTGAACGACAAATGGAAGCAGCATGACGTCGCTTTTTTTGCAAAACTATGATTTCAATGGCCGTGCATCGTGTAGCCCCTCCCCCTTTACAGCCGTTACACCACAGGACAGGAAAAAGGACAGTGTAAATGAGACAGGTGACATTACATCACCTCAATGCATTTTTGGTCCACGTTGTGAAATTTCAACATTAAAAAAAAAAAAAAAAAGACACTTGATTTTTGCCAAACCTGAAAGAAATCTGTGAGGTTTATATGAATGAGAAATGACTGGGCAGAAGAGTACTGATGTAAGAAAAGGAAAAAAAAACATGCACATAACCCAGCGAGTGTCAAAAATGATGACATCATAACAAGTTACATTTTTCATTTTTGTCACTGAACCCTGAGCTAAAAAAATCAAATATATTTCGCCGTCTACGTCAACGTCGACTCACAAAAGAGATGTGGAGTTCACCTCGAATGCGTCTACTGCGGCTCGACGCTCCCAAGTAGACGGACAATGTCACCGGTGGCCTCCACCTTCCTTCAGATAAATAATCTACTCACAACCGCTCCAGCCCATGCACGCTGCACTTTCACTTCAAAAAAAAGGCAGCTACCATCCAAGAGAGGAAAAAAAAACTGATAAAAGTGAAAAATAAAAAGAGAATCCAACATTTTTACCGATAAGAAAATCAGTTAACTTCACCGTCCTTTGCTCCCCGTCATGTTAAAACATGCAGAGTCAGCACTATTGGAGGGAGAAGAAACAAAAAACACAACATTTCTCCCAGGACTTCATATCGGTGCTTCTTGCCCTTCAAGTATTTCATCTGAAAACAGCCTTCGTTTGGCATTTTTCCTTCCTTGCTGTGAAAAAAGTATTAAAAAAAATATTAACAAAATGACCTGCACCAGGTTGAAAATAACCTTTAGACGTTTTATGGAACACAATACAAAAAAAAAAAAAAAAAGGGTACGGTAAACTTGTTTAAATATTTGTAATTGTGGTTACTGAAATGTAGTCCTTTACTGTTTTACGTAACGACCCTTTTTACTCCCAGAACGACGTCCTCTCGCCAGGAGAGGACGCCGTTTTCCTCAACCGCTTCGTCTCCAAACCGCTCTAGTTGTGTTTCTTGAGGAGTCCGTCTATTGTGCCGTCGTGATCTTTGGGGCCGAAGTCGGGGCAGATGCCGTTAGCTGCTTTGGTGGCGGTGGCGGCGGCGGCGGCGGCAGTGCCGTGCGGGTTCCTGGAAGCCGGGCCGGGCTTCGTTTGGTGAGCGTGGCGGCGGCAGGGCCCGCTGTGGAGGCCGGCGTTCTCCGCGTACAGGAAGACCTCGCCGAAGTCCGGCTGTTCCTCCGCAAAGCGTCTGAACTTATCTGTGGAGAGAGAGAGCGAGTGACCACACGAGGGCGCCAGAGGCAAAGTTACATATTTGGTTTGTTGATGGGCTCCTTTTTTAAAAACTCTCTCTTACCGAATGTGATCTTCCCCGAGTCTTCAGGATCGATGGCAGTGAACAGATGCGACACGCTGAGGTGACTCACACCCAAAGCTGTCTTCAGGATGACCGCCAGCTCCGTCTCCATGATGGCGCCGTCCTCCTCTGCCTCAAACATCTGGAGGAAGACACACAACAGGTGGAGGAGACACGCAGGTGTGACATCTCTTTGGCTTCGCCTTCAGGCGTAACCACTCCGAAAGGTTGTCGGGAAAGGAGCCAGAGGAATTGTTCTTTAAGTGGGTTCAATAATACATCTGTACCCGATGGGTTGCATGAGCCTGAAGGTCACACAGAAGATGCTCAACTTTAAGGATTATGAAGAGCAATTCAAGTAAAAACATGCAGAAAAACGGATCGGGTGCAAAAGATAACTCACAAACGCTTCATTTTATCTGATGTGAAATGCAGATCTGAGCATGAAAGTGTGTAAACTTGTTTAGTAGAACAATTACAATACTCGTTAATGCAAAAACACAAGACAAACAACACTAAGTAGCATTTTAGCGTTAGCAAATGTGACGCGTAGAGAACTTTGTTCTGTCTGGTGTTTTTTTTGTGATAAGCTCAAAAGCTCGAACCAGAACATACCTTGAAGGCCAATTTCATCGTTTCCAGAGTTTTGGCAGGTCTGCATACGACAGATAAGGCGATCACGTATTCTCTGATATCCACACAGCCATCTTCCTGCTTGGGAAAAAAACAAACAATGCGTTACAAAAAAAAAAAGATCAAGACAAAAGGCTGCGAGCAAGGCCACTTATCTGTATACTTCACAGACGGAGCTGCGGGTGATCGTTGCTGAGGTTATAAACACATTGCCGCAATAAAAAAACCTGGATTATTTGTGTGGGTACTAGACCGCGAATTTGTCCCGCGAGTGGAAAACAAGGTGCTGTGATTAGTTTAAAAAAACATCTGGTATTGAACCTCAGCCTCCAGACTGAACAGTAGTTTTTATAGATGCACTTGGAGTTCATAGTGCCATAAATTGAATTGTACAGATATATAAACACAAACACATCTCTAGTTAAGTATTTAAACTGGATTATTGTACGTTGGTTGTATATTCACGGTAAGACACAATGGGGGAGTCTTAGATGTTTGTCGTTGTCGGTCTTCACCTCGTCAAACAGAGCGAACACGTCTCGCAGCATCTCTGAGACCGGCACGTCGAGGAACCGAGCGAAGTCGTCCAAGTCCAGCTTCTGACCCTCCAGCTTCCTGGCTCTGTTCCCGTAATCCTGGAGGACCTTCTCGGTGTTCTGGGGTTTAAGCCTGAGGCAGGAGAACGAACCACGTGTGAATGAACGACTTCGATGTAGAAAAAAAAACACCGTCCAAAAGATTCAGTACAATCAGAGGCACTTCCTCTGTGTCCGCCACTATTTTAAACTGTTTGTTCGGCTGCAGTGTGTTTAATTGTTTGCCATATATTGTCCAAACTGTTTACATGTTTCTCTCTGGTTTTCTATCCTTATCCTCATTCCCCCCCCCTGCACTGTCAATCCAGTTTATTTTGTATAGCCCAAAATCACAAATACAAGATTTGGCTTTACAGTCTGTACACATGACATCTGTCCCAGGACCTCACATTGGATCAAGAAAAACTCCCCCAAATAAAGATAATAAAAACCCTTTCATAGGAAAAAAGGGGAAGAAACCTTCAGGAGAGCAACAAAGGAGGATCCCTCTATCAGGATGGACAGAAGCAACAGATGTCATGTGACCAGAATGAGCTACAGCAAAGTCATATAATGAGTAGTACACACATGGTACACAATCCAAGTAGCCATAATCCATGTCAGTGGAAGAGGGAGAGAGGAGGAGGGGCGTCAGCAGGGCCATGGCAGTGGTCAAACCTAGTGTGGACAACTATCCCCCCCCCTCTTGATCGTATACACGTAGAAGCTAACAGCGCAGCAACAAAGACACAATCCCACTTCCAGCCTTCACCACCTGTGCATGCAACCAGTTGCGTTCGCTGGAATCCAAATCCAAGCAAGCACCTGTAATCTTTGTCCCCTGTGGCGTTTGATGAGTATTTTGCTCCGGTTTCACCTTTTTAAAAACATTTTTATACCCCCTCACTCGGTTCCCTTTGACGGCGGCGTTGCGTCGGGAAGGTTCGAGTGACTCACCCCAGCCTCCTGACGAGCTTGGCAAACTCCAGCAGACAGGTGTCGACCGGCAGTCTCAGCTGGCCGTCTGCCATGGCCAGCTGGCAGTCTTCAAATGAATAATCAGTGATGGGGACCCCCAGGGCTCTGAGCGGGGCACAGAGGAGACAACGACAGCGCGTCAGGATGTGCACATCAATACAAACTCTGCTCGAAGGCTCGTGATACCAATATGGTTCCTTAGATGTTGAGACATTTTTTTTTGGAGGGGGTCCATCTGCAGAACTTGCATCTTCCATCTCTACTAGCCTCAAGTAGTGATGCACAGAGCGTGGGAGAGACTGATAACACAGGTGCTAGTAAGCCTGTGCAACCGTAGCAGCTTATGAGGATGGCGCTGTTGCACAAGTACTCAATGATACTTCATTTGACTGATGTGTTAATAAGTTAACACATCAGTGTTTAAGTTAACCTGGATACTTCTTTCATGGTTGTGTAATTTTGCTTATTGTACGTTCAGATATGATCAAGGAACTCACTCGGCCATGACGCGCCTCACGTTGATAGCGAAGAGAGCGGGGTTCTTCTTCTCCTCCTCTGAGGGCGTGTAGATGGGAAGGAACTGCAGAGAGATGTGGGCATTTTTATTATTGACCAAATATCAGACCGAACAAGAGGTTTTAGCATCGACTTGACATTTTACGGCACCTACAAATATTCCATTTAATGTCGACAAATGAAAAAAAAAACATGTATTCCAACAAGGAAAAGAGGGAAAGTGTCCTGTTGCATGTTCTGCAACCAGAGAGTCCTTTCACACAGCACACACTCCAATATTTGGAATATTGCATCATGACTAAATATAGCAACGATAATAAGTCATGCACAGAGAGAGATAGTCACACTTACCTCGACGACAAACTCGTTGTGCAACTGGCAGAGTGTCAGCCACAAGATTTCAAACCTGGATGATGATAATAAATAAGACGGCGTCATCAACAATAAACACACGCAGAAACAAAGAGCCGTGATTGAGGCTCACGGAACAGAGAATACACGGTGCGTTTAATAAATGAAAATGTTAAGCACACTAGTGCAACCAGTGTAAAACAGCCGGTGTGGAGCTGCCGTGTACAAGTTTGTGCTCATCTTTGAAAGATGTATTCAAAACGAGGTACAGCTCTGCTCAGGTGAACTGCATTCATTCAAGGAGCCGCCGTGATTATGCAACCAGAACAGGACAAAGTATTCTGAGGAGGCTGCAGAGACTTTTTTCCTCCAGCCATACCTATGAGCCACACCATCATATATGTAATGAACAAAGTGTGTACTCACGCTCCAGGTCCTTGCCAAGTCCACGTGATTGAGTCCTGTAATGAGTAAATGAAGCAAACATCTTTAAATTAAAAATATTTCCGAGATGGTTAATTGTTAATTTTCATTTCTGTAGCTTTTTCAAAAAACTAAATAAGAAGAGAAAAGCCTGCGGTGCTTATTTGCACATCAAAAAAAACAGATAACAGTGTGAAACAGGAAACGCAAGCGCTTGCTCAACGACAGCGGTTTACATTGTTATCATCCATCTCCTTTAGGAAATGTACAGACCATATTTGTAAAAGGTATCATTGTGAGATCATTTGAAATACTCAGTTCTCCCGAACAGAGATTTATTCGTGTTAATTGGGTTAAAAGACCTACTTTCTGAAACCAGGTTAGCACAATATTGGATTATCACTGTGGCGCACGCAAACAGCGACTTAGCACTTGTTTTAAGCAGAATTTATATACTTTTCTATACAAAATCGAAGCAATAACCCCTTTCAGTAAAAAGAAAAAGGTGCAGGTTTGCTTGATTTATAAACAATTTCCTTCTCACAATGTCCTCACTTAGGTTTCCGCAGCCTCGCCAACAAGCCTGAGCGATGCATTCATAAGTCATATCACGATTAACCAGATTCCCAGTGAGGCTATCAGAGAAGTGGCTCTGTACACTTCACTGAATTCTTCTCACGGACTGCAACTGAATCATCCTCGTTGGGCCTGCCAGGAAGTTTGTAATCAAAAGGGTCCGTCATTGGATGCAGAATGTCAGGATAAAGTCGGCCTCCAGTGAGCGTGCAGGACTTTAACAGTGAAAGCTTTACCTCTACAGTCTCATATGTTCTACCTACAGTCTTGCATGCCAACATTCACTCGTTCACACACAGACACCCATCCATCCATCCATGCACTGATGGCAGAGAGGCTGCCACACAACGTGACACCTGCTCATCTCTTTCTAATCCAACCATTACCAGACAGTCAAACACCCGACAGCAGCGCCTCCGGGAGCAATTGGGGGTTCGGTATCTTCCCCTCGGGGAAAGGGAGGGAGGGGGCCACTGTGGGCGAACCGGGAGCCGAGGATCAAGCCGAGGATCTTCCAATTAGAGGATGGATCGCTCTCCCTCCTGAGCCACGGACGCTGACGGCACCGACCGAGGGATGCGACCCCTCGAGTGTGACCCATAAGTTCTGCACTGCTCTGAAACGGGCGGATACGGCTGATACCGCCGTCCCGACTGATGGCTTTGTTGCGGCAGCATAGCACCACCTCCCCTCTGGTTCCCCCGTGGGGGAACGCTGTTTACTCCATTAGCACTTCAGCTGTAGTTTGCTATGTTAGCACTGTTAGCTGCAAGCCGCCGGCTCAGACACAACATGTTTTGAGGCAACAGAAATGCTCTCAATATCGGATTCATCACCTTTTGGAAGCTAAGGCACTGAAGGCACAGGTAGAAAATCCACTGCTGTCAGGTAATCTTCTGAAACAGATATTATTCCCTACATTGCGCTGTGTGAAGCTGAGAAAGGAGACAGCGTTTGAGCCTATTTCACTCGCAGTTTTTCTATTTGTCACTTTTCACATGAGCAACCGAGTGCAACGCCAGGAACGCCTTCCATTGTCGACCATGTCTGAAAATATCCCCATATTTTAACAATAATCGCCGTCTAACCCGGATCCAAGAGCTGATGAAGTGACACAGTGCGACCGTGACACCGAGTGTTGACTGTAGGACGATCCCAAAGTGCCCTAATTCACTCTGCTGACTTCGCTGATCTTCCTACATCCGCTGAACATTTTCTCCTTCGTGGATTCTATATATAAACTGAAATATCTTTCTTCCCACCATGTGACCGGCAAGATTTTTACCGACCCACTGAGTGAAACTCTGATGAGGTGCCAAGCGGGCTGCGGGGCACGCATAGTATACATACAGACACACACACACACACACAATATGGCTCGTGCAAATTCATCACAGGACGAACACAGAGCGACAACGTTTCAGGATTGCAGGTCATTCATGTAAATAAATCTCTTAGCAATACTACAATTATGCACTTCTTGTTTGTTAGTTCAGTCTGGATACCTGACACACTCTCAGCTCTCTTAAGTGTGTAGTTTCTATAATAATAGGTAACAATCTGTGGTTGGTGGGCATCAGTGAGTAGGAGTCGGGCTACTGGGTTAAGCGGTGAATAAAAGGAGTCGCTCACAATCCGGCCACTATCTTTTTGAAGCATAACGTATACAATTTAATTGATTTTGTGAAACAAAGACATGCCATTAAGCTGTGTTACTAACATATCCATAAACAATCTCACCAGTTTGTTAGGGTAACGAATCACCACAGGCTGCACTGGTACAGCTGGAATGAAGGCTCCTGCAGGAGTGAAAAATAAAAAAGGATTTATTTTAATTTGACATATCAGCATAAACAACAAATTAGAAACAAGAGCACACAAATTAGATTATGAATTCCCACATTTGAAAGAGTGGAAATGTGACTTAAAAAACACTAAATAAGTGCATATATAGTTCTGCATTGGTTACATTAGAGTCTATCAGCTTTAGCTATGGCCAATCACACAACCCTATATCTTGTTTATAACCCTATTTCTTTCATATTTGAAATGTCTCATCTTATGTCAGCTGTTCCTTCCAGAAAGTCCATCACAAATGTAAATGTGAGGATAACTTAAAAACTTTCACATCATAATTCAAACCTTGGGAACGTCGACTAGGATTTTTAGCTCTCGTTGCTCGATTATACGACCACACATTACACTTAAAGCTCCATTTGACATTAAGTTAATTAAATATATAATAAGAGTATTCCCACCATGTCGAGCGCATGCTAGCAAGCTGGAAGCATGATTTCAAAGACATAAAAAAAGGAGAAGAAAAGCTGAATAAGAAGAAAAATGATGATGGGAGCGCTTTACCTGGCTTAAAGGTGATTAGGCAGGATCTATTAGTGCACGTTCCCTCTGGAAAAATCATTATCTATAAGGAGGAAAGAATAGTTTGCTCATTACAAACATTACAGTAGTTATATCCTCAACAGAACGGTACAAAGCATTCATACAGTGTGTGCATAAGCTCGCGTTATATTGATATTAAATTGATGTGCAGTTAGTTCTATCAATGTTTTCTACACTGGAACAATGTGCATTTGTCTGTAAAAGAGCTCTTTTCCAGGATGTACAGACACAATGCATTTGTTTCTAAACCTTTCTTGGATTCATAAGTCAGTACATGATGATGGAACATTTCTTTCTATATTTGTCCGACCGTATATGACGTTAACGTTACACAACCACAGTCGCATGTGTGCACAATCAGTCCCATCTCTGTACCTGAGGCCATTCCCCTCCAGAGTGAGCTCTGCGCTTGATCTCCTCCACCGTCTTCTTCCTGGAGTCCTGGTCTGACCGCGACACAAACACCGGCCTGATGAACTTTATCAAAGCTAGAAGCAAGAAAGCAGACGAAATGCAAATGAGGACAGCGAACCTTTATTATTAGTTTAATTTCTTTTGACAGCAAGGCAAACAACATTGAACAAAATGGTCCAACTTTTTGAGACATTTTTAATCGATAGATTAAAGAAAATGTAAATCCCTTTCGAGTGAACCAGATTGCTTCATCTGACAAAAATAACATGAGCAATCACTTTGTTAAAACAATGCAAATAGTTATTTATGTGCAAAAAAATAACTCATATTTGGCAAAAAGATGACCAAGGAAGCCGATTGGATCCCTGTTTTCTCCCCATAGTTTCATGTTGAAGTGTCCTTGAGCAAGGCACTGAAGCCCCAGAGCTTCACAGCAGCACAAAGCTCCTTCATTACTAATAATGGTGACATGCAGAGAATAATCCCCCCACTGTGGGATTAATAAAGGATTCTTAAAAAATAAAATAAAAAAATAATTCTGTAAACCCCCCCCCCCACCCCCACCCCTGCGCCCCACCTGTAATACCTCCGTGCCCCACTAGAGGGTCGCACCCCACAGCTTGAGAACCACTCGTTTAAATCCACAGATAACAATCCGGTTCAGTAGCAAAAACATGTCTCTGCACTGGCTGAGCATTGCTCCAACAAATCCTACAAATACTTGGCAATTTGAATGAACAAAAGTCTAAATTTGAAACACTTTATTTTACCACCGTATCCAAACTTGACCCCCTTGTGTCACTCTCGGGTATGTTGCCAATTCTAGCTTCAGGATCCATCATTGTACCTCATACGACATAGCTAGGATTGTCATCTCTCAGTCTGTGTTAGTTAAATCGTTGGTTAATATCTTCTTTATATCTAAAACATTCCTTCAGACAAATTTCCCACTTTAAGCCGGAAGTTATTACGTTTGCAAAGCAGTCAAACTCTTAGGCTGCAAAAATGGCTTCAGTTTAAAGTGTCTTCTATAAGTACCGCCGTTGGTAAGATGAAGCCTGTTCCAGCTTTACTTAAGACTCCTATCTCTTTAAATGATTTCAAACATTGAATAAATTGCTTCCACTGTCTTACAAACACGACCGAGCTTCTTCCTCGTTAATGCATTGTATGCTGTGATGGATTTTGTCGCATTGTCACCTCAGACAAACTGCTTTTGCCTCAGAAAGTCGAACCAGACAATTTTACAACAAAGACACCCATTGTAAGAAATTGATTTCTTACGATGACATGTGAAATAACCCACTCACACACACAGACTATACAACCTCCAAGCAATGCGTCAATCAGCCTGACACGTGTTCTCATTGGAGTGACACCACTACTGTTGATTTCACTTCCCATAGCGCAGCCACATGACTGTATTGGAGCAAGAGAAACCTTCTTTAAAAAGGTCAGACAAAGCAATGCAATGAACATAAAGTTGCTGCACTATAAGCGGAAAACTCTCGGGGTTGATGTATTTGCATCGTCTACTTTGTAGGGCAAAGATCGAGTGTGTCTGTAGCGTTTGAGACGAGTTAAGCATAGCTAATCTACAAAGGAATAATGTACAAAGGAAATGAAAGTGGAACTTAATCAGACAAAAGACTGGTTTGAATATTCTAGGTAGATTTACAAAAGTTATATTTCGATTCAGGAAGCGTTTCCATCTTTAAAAACGCAAACAAAAAAGGATGAAAAGCAATGTTTCTGGTAGCCGTTAAGGCAGAGAGTCAAATAGAAAAGAGAGATCCACAACAAGTTAAGCAGGGTAAGAAAATAAAAGAAGAAAAATTGATTTCCAACTGTGAGCTGTCTGCTGAAAGGAAGGGATTAGGGCTCTGGCCGGTACCCTGAGAGACACTGCACACGTCACCGTGGCTGATCAGGTCTTAATGCTTATTCTGGATTCCACTCGCTCGGCCAGGCATCGGTGCCAGCTTGACTAGTCCAAAACTAAACCATTCAAGCAAAAATAATACTGTTATTGACCCTTGAAGACGTGAGATGTATCCACTCATGCAACGTCGGTTTCTTCAACAACAAAAAGCATGTTGATAAAATACAAAAAAGGGTTTCAAATATGGTTTCAATCCTGTGAGGCTGCAGTAACTTGGCAGGGTTCCCTCAGCCTGGAGGTAACAAGGTAGCCTATTACTGACTTAGTAGGCAAAGCAGGAGGAGAAAGGAAGACTCAAATAACACACACCTAGGCCTTTTTACTGCACGTCTTGCAGCCAGGGGTATGAGAACAAATGCCTTACCTGGCAACTGGAGAAGTAACTGAACATGCAAGCTAGTTAATTGACTCTGCAACTGTCAATTTCTGTTTAGGTGACATAACACATAGATCACACTCACAGCAGCAACAATAGCAGTGATATTATACTCGTGTGCAGGCGTTACTTACTGCCCCAGAGAGGTATATCCTTGCTCTCGGCCTTCATGACGATGGACGCCATCGTCATCGTGACCGGGATGGCGTCGAAGTAAGACGAGTGGGGCGCCAGGGTGAGGATGGGCGCCTCCGCGGGCATCGCCCTTCGGCCTTTCACCGTCATCCAATGGAAACCGCCCGCAAACCACATGACCCGCATGATGATCTTCAGTATTATGTCCACCAGTCTGGAACCAGATAATGCGTAGTGTGAGGGGTGAAAACTACAACACTTCAAAAGTATTATAGATGCTTTAGCCAATATTATTGTTGAAAGAGATTAGTGCTTGGGTTAGTATTAATAGTGGTATCAAATAAATAGTCATGAGGAGTTAAAACAACACAGTTTAACAGAAGAATAACGCTTTTTTAAATAGAATTAGTGAGTCTATTCCGCCTCTGTCCCATTGGACGATGCTCCTTTTTTTGCGAGCAATTTAAGTCAAAAGCTAAACTGCCTTCATTCATGACCATATGACATACTGGTTAGAATTTAGGATTTGCTGAGAGTGAAGTAGTTGGCGTCAGCACCAAAATAGGCCAGGTAATTACCACTGTCATATGAAAATGATAGAAAGAAGGTGGGATTAGTAAATAAAGACTGGTTTGCATGCTTAAGCCCGACTGGACATATTGGAAATGATAATCCTAAACTAGTCCTAGCATTTCACTGCATTTCAAGTGGAAAACCTTTAATTTCTCCTCTCTATACCTCTCTCAACAACCCATCCAAACATTTAAATTATAAACAATTATCTAAACCCAAGTATTCTCTGAAAAAAGACAACTTGACAATTGTCAACATGCATGTTTAACTCAAATTTAAATGTCTTCCTCCCCACCCTGTCACAGTTGCATTCCTACAAAGTAAAGAAAACCTAGAACAAGATTGTTTCTGTGCATCAATATGTGGCCCATTGCACAGAAAAAATATAGAGAAATCAAATTCATCCAACGGACACACACAAATATACAAATAACAAAGCACGCACCTCCTCCAGAGGCACTGGGGCTCCACGCTGGTCTCCGAGCGCCCGACTGAGGCCAGGAAGGCAAAAGGCCAAGCCAGCAGCATCATGAACGCCGCCATGAGTAGACGGATGGGGAACAGTGTGACCGTCATTAATGCAATCTGAGAGAGATTGATGAAAAGAGAAAAGGGGATTAAGAAACAAATTCAACAATTCACATGTTTTTTTGTTCATTTTATTGATGTCAACTCACTGACTTTTTCCATTTCCCTCGTAATAAATGTTTTTTAATTCTAAGTTTTAACTGTGTACCCAAAAAAAACCATCAAATCGGTTTCTAAAAATACATTTTTTTTGTCAGGAGGAAAGATGTGAGAACAGTGCTGATTGTATTACATCTTTAAAACAAAGCCCATCACACAACAATGATGGCTTTGTCTTCATGAGAAGCAATTAACTGTAAGCATCTGGTGTAGGGAAAAATAAGTATATGTAGTTCAGCTCTCATCATGTCATAAGGCTGCGAGAGGCTGTTCCCTTATAGGTCTGACCTGCCAAGTACAGAGGGCAGCAGGCATGCAGCAGGCATGCAGCATGGCATATACAGGACTATTTAAAATCAGGTGATGCATCTCGTCTTAGGTCACTAAATGACCCATATACCGCCCAAGCATGCAAATGCCACATAGAAAACATTTGTTCTTCATTCTGAAAATCTATTTTATGACTCGCTGATTGCGTCGCTTATCTCGCGTGTCAATATTTGACTTGATAGCAACAACTACCGCGCAGCGTGAAGCCCATTGGCGCTATCTTATCCAGGGAGAGTTCTCAGTCCGACTGTATTGGTCAATTGAACTCGATGCATTTAAAGCGCGCTACGTAAACTACTGACAATAAGCCGGAAAGCACATTTTGGAAATCAGTTGGAGAGTCGACAGTCTTCAGGTGTCTCAACACTAGTACGTTTCCGTTTTTACGCTGCATATCTTGAGCGTGCAAAAAAACGCTTTAGAGGACGGAAAACTCTGGGAATACTGCCTGGCGTGGACGACGTAACCGGAGACGTTTGAAACCGATGACGTAGACGCTACTTGTTTGGGTTTTAACAGCCATGATGTGCCCTTCCCTGATTCGTCTTGGACCCGTCCCATGACCTTTTTTCGGAAGCAGCCTCGCTTATCGATCGACTACCGGTGGTTAAATCAACATTGATAACTGATAACAGGCGTCGCTGACCTCGTTGTCTATACTAGCAGCTGTTGTAAAGTTACATTCAGCCTTTTTTATAATTGTACTACTGCCCACATGCAGCGGTAATTGGAGCAATTAGCGAGCGTAGTAACCATGTCTACGTCATGATGGTTGCATCTACATTGCTGATTTGTTTTGTGTACGGGAGTTACAAAATAACATTACACAATAATCTGTTATTCCACTGACACGCCGCCATAGATGCTATCTCTTTTCATTGTCCTCCAAACTGTTTACTTTCCCCAAGATCCTCTTAAGATATATGAATGAATTATACATGTCTACCGCGCATAGGCTGGTTCTCTTTTTATACAAATGTGAAGTATACAGTTTTTTGTCACAAGAAAGGCAAAAACAACTGGAACTTTCTTCCAATGATGAAATGGGCCTTGCCAGGAATGCTTGAGAGCCACTGTATAATGCATTTGTTAAAACATTTATTAAGAGGCAAAGCATGAGAATGCATGAATGTCACTTAGAATTAAAATAAAGGCATTGCCACAAAAGCAGAGAGGCTTTTTTTAGGAGGAGATAATTCAGCTATTGTTCTACAAGGCATCTTTAAATTCATCCAATAAGGCTGGTCACAGTTTTAAGAATAAAAGTGAAAACAAAATGAACATTCATCTTGAATTATGCACATTGTGAATTTCATAAAAGCTGCCAAGTAGAACCTACATTGTAAGAATGCTGTAAATTAAAAAGCAAAAAATGTAGGTTTGTTGGTATCAAAATCACAGACTAGTCTCAAACAGCAGAGTACTACTACTCTATGATAGTGGAGCCAGATGTCGGTATTACTAACGAAATGCAAAGCAGCAATTGTGAACCAGATGTTAGCGGTCTGCTGATATAATCTCTGCACTGATGTAGAAGGCCCTGAACGCTTGAGACCAGTCTGCATTTGTACCATTAATATGCAACCAAAGGTTAGAAGAGTAGAGACCGTGTGAACTAGAAATGTTTCCTGTATTTCTGAATGCACATGTCAAACCAAAAGGAGTTGTTTTTTCTCAGCGTATTGCCGCGTCATGTAGGCAATATATCCTACGTTACTATTACTTTTGACAAACAGGAAGTGTTGAATAAAGAATAAAAACTATCAAACTGTAACCTTTTTATTGGTTGTGGAGACATGTGCATAAGCTTCCTAATTTTCAAAATGCAGATATTTCACACTTACAAGTAGGGATGTTAATAACTAACCATTAAACGGTAAACAAAAACCTAATATACCGAAAACTTATGTTTAGTAAGGTGGCACTGTGTATCCCTATTCCTAATGTTCACCGTTTCTGCATTGAGTGATCATGGTGCGTGTGTGTGTGGGCAGGGGCTTAAAGGGAGTCATTGATCAGTGCTCGTCACCCAACTGGCACCAGTTGTCCACCTCAAATGCCACAGAAGTACTGTTCTCTACACAGCGTGCTAATAAACTCTTGACTTATTGCCGCTTTGGCAGGATCAAAACTGATTTAGCTCTTTTTGGGGTTCCCAATGAATCAAATAAGGATTGTAAATTAGGCTTGTCTAATTTAAGATGGGAATTACATCAAGTTTGACATTAGCGGCTTGCACTCTGACACATTACCAACTTTTAGGCTCGATTAGGACTGAAATGTTTGCTGATACACCGAAATCGGAAACTAAAACCCTGCACATGTTCTCACATCAGGTCCATGCTAATCAACCCTGTGATCAATTAATTGCCTCATCAAGGTGCAAAAAAATGCAAGAGCATCCTATTATGGATTGAAAGGTCAGGAAACTGAATTATAACACAGCCTACTAATGAGAAGTCTCCACAGTTGCTCCAAGATTTGGGTCAACTGACTAATGTGCGCGTATTACTACTGGACTGCAGCACTCGCAGAAAGAACTTAAAAGTCAAAAGATTAGCAAAGACATCTTCAGCTCCTCGTCGGGGTCGACTGCTCAGACTCTTGCACTGTGAGCAATAACCGCAATTTGGCTCGTTAGAAAGAGGATTGTTTGTAATTTATCTGCAGGCTTTATGCTTTTGGGTCTTTAGCCTGTTCTTACAAACCAAAAATACTCTCATTGCATGAGGAGACGCACAACTCATCCGTTTCTTTAATCTGTAACCCTTGTTAGTCGTCAATATGGATATTACAATAAAATAGCGCAAACTGATTTGCTTTAATTGGAGACTATACCTCATGTGTATAATCCATCTCTGGCCAATCATGGAATACAAAACCTTGTATAGGTTTTATTACAGTAATGGTAACACTGAGGAAGAGGGTTTAGTATTGACACCCGCCAAGATTAGGTCGATTTTCCCTTTAAAAAGGGGTAAATCTCTGAAGGCTATCCATCACACTGTCCGGTAAAAAGTTCAGACAAGAATATAAAATCTATGCTGAAATTCTCCACTGCGGTTTTTTTGGTGTCACATCCACAAATAGGCTGGTCTGTGACACCTTGTTTCTGTCCTGTCATTGTGGGCGATTTCATAACAAACTAAATAATGCCGAATAACTTTTAGTGTTATTCAACATAATACAATCTCAGTAAAAGAAAAAAGGTATTGAAAGACAATATCTAAAGCTAAAAAAAGGCAGTTTATTATATTATTTGGGCAGGTAAAAAATATGCCAGTGGATTTTACTGGATCTACCACTGCGCTTGGCTGGTAAATTCAAAAAGATAATATTGGACACCGTTGGTGAAATAATCCTCATCTCATGCCATTTAGTGACAGACTGTCACTTAGCACGGGGCTTTTACAATGGACAAAGGGTACATAAAGCAATCTATTTTCTATTTGTGAAACAATAAAAACAGTCTGTGGGTTTAACCGTCTGTTAGCCAGTCAACTTGATAGACAGATCTTTCACTTCCTGCTCCTGTGTTTTACCTTTTTTTGTTGTCGCTGGCTGCGGATGCAAAAACAAGACCAGCGCTACATGCTGGAGACGGTTGTTCTCAGTTCCATCACCTAAAGTTACAACATATGCATGCATAAAAAAAAGTCCTTTACGGGATTAGCCTTTTATTTATGTATTATTATTTGGGCATTTATTTTAGGTATAGTTGTCAAAATAAACCATCATTCTACAATAGGAACTGCAGTTTGCACATGTGATCACAGAGCATGTTAAAACACGCTTTTACATCCCTCGAAGTGTGTAATTGTTGTGAATAAACTAAGTTAAGTGCAAGACTCCGTCCTCAATTATTATGTTAACCTTATGGGAGAAACCTGTCCATTCCCTTGGCTTTGAGCCACCCATCACTCCACCTTTTGTTCCCCTTCAGTCACCGTCAAAAGGAGCAAGAAGGAAATAAAAACACCTGTGAACCTCCCGAGGCCACTATTCTCGCTTGCAACAAGACACTCACTTATGCACGCTATGCCAGTTTAGTGTCGTTCATAAAACAGAGTCTCTAAGATTGGATTGAACTTTGTCACTGAAAATACCACACAGCTGTGTCCCAATGTCACTGTTTACTAATACTGTATAGTGTACCCTATGAACTACACTGCATTGCAACCATGTAAGGCAAAATAATAGAAAGGAATGTGCTTACAGGAAATACTACAACATAGGCACTGCTGGTTGTCAATCAAAAGTATAACTTTGGAGAGCAGCGCAAAAGCTTTACAAAGAAGGAAAGTGGTTTGGCCGAGATGTAATACATGTATGCATTTATTTTCCTTATCGGTGATAAGAGTACAAAAACTATGCACCGTATCAAACAATTGTATAATGCATGCTGGCATCTTTAATTATATTGCTTTTCTCTGACGTTAACGTACTATATACACTCACACGTGACAATAAGTAGTATAGTAGAGCTTCCGACGCCTACACACAAAAACCTCTGGCTCTTAAAACCTCACCATCTGCATCCCTATGTTGCCTTCACTTCCCTCCCCCTTCAAACTACTCAGAGATCATGTGGAGAGCAAAAGGTCCCACATGTGCTGTCCAAATTCTAAAAACAGCCCAATTTGAAAGAGCAAGATAATGTAATGCTCGCAAGAATACAACAATATATTAAACCATTGGAAGCTTCAAGCAATGAAACACATTTTTGCATGGACGCATGACAACTCTTCATGTGTTACTCTTACATCGACACTAATGACGGATAGCTGGATTGAAATCGTACAGTTTTGCAACATGCAGGCAGTTGCCAGGCAGTTGCCTGCATGTGCAGGTTGCAGGCAATGTCTTTTTTTGGGGTGGGGGGTGTATTTGACGTGACATGTCTGGTTTCCCATCCATCACATCCACACGTGCTTGGATGCTGGTGGAGGGGCACATGTAAAAAGAAAACCACCATAAAAATGGTGATTAAAGCCGCATATCACAACAACGCTACAGCTATGACACCAGTGCAACAAGCTAGGCCCATCCTGGAGAGGCGGCCATACTCAAAACAGCTATGTTTCATCCTAATAGGGTTGTTAGCGGATTTTTTTTTTCCTGAGTGAGGGGTGTTCATTTTATTGCACGCGTACTCGTGTGTGTGTGTGCGTGTGTGTGCAACGCATGTCGTTGCTGGAGCTAAACGTCCATGTTTTATTTTTTTTATAACGCAAACTCTCGAGCTCCTTTTTGCAGCGATACTCTAGCAAAAAAAAAGGCAAGCGACCCGACACGACCGGGAGGGAGTAAAAGCAACATGTATGTGGCTACCGTTAGCATGCTAGCTCAGACTAGCTCAGCTGACTACACCTGCACATTTTAGGGGAATAAAATGCCAAGTTAAATGATGGTGACAGCCTCTCAGCTGTGTCGCACTTCGGTGTTAAAGCTGCACGAAAGCGACACGTTAACCACGGCTGCAAGAGGAGGCTGCGAACATCATTTCACGTGAACGTTACCTTTGCCTTTTCCAGGGGGCTGAATTTCAAGACGTGCACGAAGGGGTTTCGAAACGGAGGCGCTTGGTCCATCTTCTTTCCGTCTCCTTCCGCCGCACACTGTCTGTTGCTCGCTAACCTCATTGTTAGACGAGGTCACGTCGGTCGAGGTTGCAGACGAAGTTCTCAATATTGTAAAAACAGAAGAAGAAAGAAAAAAAAACGATTCGGTATCGGTCTCCCTCGCGCAGAAAACGCGCAGTTTCCCTTTATCGGTCTCGCGCGGTGGCTAATTGAGGTGGCAGTGCGGGGTTATCTTCCTCTCGCGGAACGCATGGAGGGATAATGGTTAGCTCGAGGATTAGCTGGGGGTATTTGAAGTCGCCGATATACGTCTGCCTACAGTGCGCAGAGCGCCTTCCTCCACACCGTGTCCCCCAACCAGTCCGCTAGCTCTGGAATGCTAACTTAGCCACGATTCTGCTCTCTTTTTGTGACAGTGCGCATGCGCAGCGCGTCTTCGCCTGTATTAATTGTGTCGAGAGGATGCTGCCTTCATAGATGTCCCAAAATATCGTAATTTCTAAAATGCATCGATTTGTAACGTTTGCCAATATTTGTGTGGACCCCGACAATAAAACATATTTGGATTAAAAACACGCTATATTGTCTTGATACTGTTTACATGAGCATCGCTGCAAATAGTAAATACTGAATTATACATTTGTGAATTTCTGAGTTGTTCATCTTACAGGGAAACGGAGCATAAAGCCTAAAGTTACAGTATATCAGTACTATTTGTATTTGTGAATTTGTACATTTCTTTTATTCTATCTCTACACTTTCCCACATTGTTTGTTGCAGGCACTTATGAGGGACCTTATGAGAAAAACATGTATCAAAGACTTAAAGGGCTAATGGAAAAAAAACATATGTTGCTGAAAATATGGCATTTGCTTACTGCGTCTCTGCATTAAACAACAAACACACATACTGTCATTCCAAGCTTGATTCCTTAAAAAAAACTGAAAGCATGTTCTAAATAGAGGCCATCGTGTGATGGGATCATGTCAGCTTCAACGTCAAACTAGGCCAATAAAGTTTAATGACTGCATCTTGCATATTTGTAACGGTTACATGGTGACAAGACGTCCATGTGTATATTTTACACAAGTACTTCTGATGTAGTTCCTGCCACAGTTGGTGTTTCCAGGACCACATTTCACCACGATGACACGTACACAAACTTGCAAGATGAAAACGACATCAACCACACGGTGTTGCAGTTAGTAACGATTGCTGCAACTCCAGTGTTGTGTGTCTCTGTGTGTGTCTGTCTGTCTATCTATCTATCTATCTATCTATCTATCTATCTATCTATCTATCTATCTATCTATCTATCGATAAATTAGTAGACTGGAATTACTGTCAGAATAGAAGAGTCATTAGAAGAGTGGGGGTTATAAAAATTAGTGTATATTATTGGAAGGCTAGATGTCATGAGTTACCTCCCCTGTGTGTATCTGTGTGTGTGTGTGTGTGTGTGTGTGTGTGTGTGTGCGTGTGTGTGTGTGTGTGTGTGTGTGTGTGCATGCGTAGGTGATGCTCTAAGTGCAGTCATTGGCTTTGTGAAATGACTCACAACAGCCATGACATCATACACATTATATATGGTCTACGTGTCGCATAATTGTTGAGAACTATACGTTGCATGTGGATAATATGATTCATAAAGGGTACTTACTATATGTCCAAAGATATCAGCAGCTCCTGAAGTCCAAATATTTTGCTTATTTGTCTCTCAATGAATACAAATATGCCTCAATTTAATTCAATTAATGTGGACATACATTTGCACAGTATTGGCACTCTAAGTGTGGTTTTGGCCTTCACCAAATACAAACCACATTATTTTTTTTTATGATTGAATGAATGCCACATGTGTAAAAGCAGTCGAAATATGCAGATATTTAGTTGGATCTATTGCTCACAGTGTCTGTTTCACATCAAATGTGCATTCATTTTAAAATATGGACACATTGAGCACCATGTTGTTAAACCTATAGCAGATGTATTAAATACTATAAATAGGGCATTTGGCAATGTTGAGTTAATCTCTAACAGAGGCCAAACACCTTTTGGAATATGATTGAATATTGTGTCTTGTTTTAATGTCTCTTCATAGCTGATTGAATGCTTCCCTCTAGTGGCGATGACCTCACAGCACAGTCATGTGTTTCAAATGAAAAAACAAAAAACAAAACTGGAACATGATTATATGCCCCCCCCCCCCCTCCACACACACATACTCACACAGTAAGACTAAACTTAATTACAGATGAAACTAAACGTTTAAGAATAGCTTGTATATGTGACTTCTAAATAACCGTTACGTTTAGGATCCATGGAGTTGGGGGATTATTGAATTAGATATTACAGAACAATATCCAACCTCGTGGCAACAATTCACCTTTATTTGTCTGGAAGGCAACACGAGCGCCACCAGTGACCTCGTTTTTATCGTTGCCTGCTGATCCTCACAAGGAATTGAGGTCTCAGTCACAACATCCTGCTTTATTGACTCCCTTCTACACCATGAAACGTCCCGTTCTCATTTCATTATGTGAGAAGAGGAAGTTCTGCAAGTGTGAATGTGACTGAAGATTACAAATAAAATGGAAAAACTATGTAAAAAGTTTTTTTAATTGAGATGGGGTCATTAAAACTCACAGAAATAAAAAATAAAAAGCTTTTTTTTTTCAAAGTAAAGCATTGAATTGACCAACTTTGAACGTACGGCAAAAGCATGTTCTTGGTTATTTTTATGTGCTGAAGTACACCAAAGTACTTTAGTTCAGTTCAGGAGGTCAACTTTAAATCCTAGCAATATTTTTTTGCACATAAAAGTTTCTGTAAGTTGAAAAAAGAAAAGCTGAAAGCGGAATGTATCGTGATCACGCCGCTTTACTCTGTTGCCTACAAGCTGAACTTCGCGTGCACAGCAGTTTCTTAAGTCCCTCATTCCCAAACCTATTGATTGGCCTCCATGTTCACACAGGTACTCAAGCATGTGGCGAGAAAACAACGGCGCTGTATTTTGGAAACTGTATTTTATTCATCACACTTGATTTCTCCCTGTCCGCTCAGCGATCGTGTTTTTGCGTTGTTTTTTTTTTGTAATTGCAAGTGTGTCAAGATCAGCCAGTCAGACACTCAACACACACACAGACACGCACGCACAGCATCCGACTCCATGTTTTAATCTGTGTGTGCAGCGTGTAGTCAAAGTGCCCTATGGGCTGACCGTATCAGGTCGTGACATTTGCATTTGACAGGAACCACATCACACAGGGTTAATACTGGAGAAGATGGAGGGATAGAAAAAAAGGGAAATCAAATAGTGGAAAAGGTTCCCCCCTCCATTCCTCCAACATCCCCTTCCCTCTCTCTCCCTCTCTTTCCCCTCCCTCAATCCCACAGCCGAGGTGCTTAAATTAAAAAGGAAGAAATGCAATTTAAAGACATGGGGTAAACAATCACAAAACACTTGTTTCTGGAGGAGACACAATTTCCTGGTGCCTTGTCCAATTTCTTATGGCCCGCAGGGCTGCCGCATGCGTTTTAACACCTGGTTCTACACCGCTGATTAAAATTGTAATGCCACTGTTGAATCAATCCATATGACATTTTGGAAATACACAAGTATCAGGTCATTTTATATATACAGCGGGTTTTTTTCTTCTTTTTCTCCATTGTTGAGAAAGGTGCAAGGTGGTGACTCGCGCCGGGTGTCACTGCTATGCCTTCCAACTGTTTGAAGTAAAAAAAAAAAAAAAGGAAGTTTCAATATCCTGAACAAGTAAAAATGCGTCGCTATCATTGTTGTACGTGGCGTTTACTCAAAAGCTACTCGGAGGATGAAAAACCAACAATGGGGCGACAGTATTTCTGTGGTTTTGTTAACATTGTGGTGATCATCACCAAAAAGTGGCCGAAGATTTATGGTTTTTCCATTTTTCCCTCTAAGGGGCTCGTGAATGATGGCGAGCACTTTGGGCGCCTTCCATCACTGTCGACGTGAGCTGAAACAGCTGCTTGCACTCGTCCAAAAGCAGCTCATGAAGATTGTCCTTCAAAAAGGGAAAATTGAAGAATTGAACGCGTCTCAATGAAACAAAAAGAGAGAAGACCGGGTTGAGAGTTGAAAGATAATTTAAGGGCAACATTTCCATTGGGGGGGATGCAGGAGGAGGGAGACAGAGAACAAGAGAGAGAAAGAGAGAGAATGTCCAGATTTGTGCAGCGGTATTATACCAGGATTCCCCCTCAGGCCAAACATCTGAGGCCGTGTGACAGACGGACCGCTGTTTGCTTCACACCACAGTAATGTTTTACCAGCGCCTGCGCCCGTGTCAATCAATGGCCGGCATGTTCCAAAACATATTCAACACACAAAGAGAACACTTTGAGCTGGAGGAAATGGATTGTGCGCAAGATTGGCGGGGGACTCTCTGGATGTGTCAATCATCAAAAAAGGCCCTTGTGTTTCACTGCTGTCCCGAGCTTCAAGAACAAAGAGCTTTCCCTTTTTTGTGTGTCTCATTTGTCTTTGTATGGAAGAGAAACACTTGCATTTTTTTGTTTTTACATGTGGCTCCAAAAGAAAAGAGTTTTTTTTTTTAAAAAAAAAAGGTAAATGGTAAATTAATCGGAATTTTTGTCAAAACAGGTAAAAGTGGCATCACAATACCGCTTTTGTGAAAGCGCTAATCTACGCATTTCATGATATGCTTATGATGAGAGCAGGCGGGTGGGGGGGAGAGGAGGGAGAGGATGAAGGGGGGAGACTAAGATGTAAGCGTTTGAATCCACAATTTCACACAACGGACATTTGAAATCTGAGAGAGCCGCTGTCTCTTCTCTGGCATGGAATCTAAGCGGCTTCTCTCGGGTTTTTTTTTTTACCCCCCTCTCTTCTTCTCATCTCTCTCTCTCTCTCCCTCTCTCCTCTGGTCTCTTGTCCTATATCTTCCCCGTACGGCCTCTCCAGGTGCTGCACTATCTCACGGCTAACACAGGAATCCCTGAGCCGCGTGTACATCCGCTGGCCCTTTGAAAGAGGAAGCCAACGTCGCCGCCGCTCATTTCGGGAAAAAAAGCACCTTCCATCGTCCTCTGTGTTCCTTCGGAGAGATGAAGGGTGGATGGGGGGTTTTGTAACCCAAAGCCACATGCTGGGCAGGACGGACAGTTGTAAGACAAGAAAGATCTTTGTGGCGAAACACAAGTGCTTGGCTGTCCTCGTGCGTGCCCGTCTGTCGGCGTCGCTTTGCCGGCTGGACACCTGCACGGCTGTAATGTTACACGGGCCAAAACAAAAGACATGCGACACAGGGTGCACGAGTACAGAGCTGGATTAAACAGGCGTGTGTTTGTGTGTGTGTTTTCTTTTGTCAAGGATTCAGTAAGTGGTGCCGAGTGCCTTCTTCCGAAGGGTAATAATGTTTGATAGGGAGGGGGGGGAATCATTACCATACATCTGGAAAAGAGAGTCAGGAGGTGAGACGGACACGCCGAACACGTTAATGACGCAATGTCGCAGGAACAGTCAACACATGGACTTTGACCTTGAGAGAAAGCCGTGAGCGCCGAGTGACCGAGAGACAAAGAATGTGAGATTTTCAGCTTTCACTTTCAGCTTTTGCGCTTTCAGCTTTTGCGCTTAAAAGAACGAAATGTTTAAAGTCCGAAGCGCTGAATAAGACAGAGGAGGGACAACAAATAGAGATGTAAGTCTGTTTGGAAATGAAAGGGGGAGGTCATGGCATTGGAATGTGACTGGATGATAGAGAGCAGGAAGAGGAAAAAGATAAACTCTTGCATGCACACACTCACACACACACACTCACGCACAATACAGATACCCATGGCCTGGTGTGCTATCATCGAGGGTCGAGTGTTAGTTGACAGAAAGCACTGATCTGCCTCAGCGCTAATACCGTGATAAGGCACTAGACATCGGTGACCTGTGTCTCGAGTGTGTGTTTGTGTGAGCGATGCACATAAAACCCACGGCCGTGCTTCAGAAGGGAGATAAAGAGGCTACGAGCTGGTCATTTATATCGTTTGAGTCAACCCCCCCCTATTTTATTTGATCAATAATGTAAACTGGAACTGGAAGATTTTCGACCAGACTATCATGACACGCCGGGTAAGAAGCAAGTTTTTCAACAAGCGTCACTCTGGTTTCTGAGAACTCTGCCAACGTCGCAGTGTGGCAGGTGTTACGCTTCATAATTTAGTAGGAATAATCTATTATGTATATGATTTGGCTTAAATGATACTGACTAAAAGGCATGACCACTTCACTGGTTCACATCATCGGTTATACGTGAGCTACTTTGGAACGAACACCATCAAACAGGCTTCGCTTTAAAAATGTGGTATTCTAATATGCCCCATATTTATGTTTATGTTCGCCAAACATTCACTTCTGTCTCTCATTTGCAATGAAAACGTAAAGAAATTGAAGCCCTTAGGTTTAAGATGAAATGGTGGCTTTATCTTATGGCAGATTTCATTTTTTGCAGCATATAGATGTGCTTCAGTACACAATAAAGGGATATTGAAGGTTAAATTGCAAGTTTATTTCATGTGTCAACAAAGTCTTTGTTTAATTCATGATAAAATAAGCATTAAAGAAGAGTAAAAGATAGTTGAGGGTATAGTTTAACACTTTTGGAAAATGTGTTTGACCAATAGCAACCCCTCTATACATCCAGGACATGCTAGCTGTTGGCTGTTAGCCGTTAGCGCCCGTTTCTGCTACCGTTCAAGAAATACAACTTTGCATTTTGTATTATTTTGTGTATAGATGTGTGCGAGGAATTATTATGCCATTGTGATGTCCACGTCAAATAAATAAAGTCAAAATAAAAGGCATTCAGTCGGCTACCTACTGGGACCAGACTACTTCTTGGCCTCAGGGCCGTTTACCTTCCAAGAGTCTTGTCCTCTCAGTGAGGTTCAGAAAAACGTCCTTTTTCTACCTTCTCACTTCACAAAACATAAATATAAAGGATACTCGTGTGGGCAAGTATCCTGACAAGAAGGATCGTGGTGATTTTATCCTCTGTCAGTGTCACTCGTTGAAGAGCGGCGACAGAAGCTAACACAATTAGCAAAAAGAGAAGTTTGGCTCGATTACATGTCGCAGCGGAAAACACCCCATCGCAACAGTTCGGGTAAATATCAGGTGGACGAAAGGAGGAAAGGGGAAAGATTCAGAGAGAGGAATTATTTTTCTCGACAAGCAGATAGATAAGATGTAGACACAAACAAAATGATCCTCCTTTGATAGGAACAATTGGCCAGGGAACGCTGCAATGGGAGACGAGGGGATGACTTCACAGTCATGTTGCTGAAAGGCTGATGCCACAAGTCTGTTTGGGAGATGTCATTTGGTGTCTCCACATCTGTCAACACTGAAACAAATGTGTCCTCCTTCTCCTTCTCTCTCTCTCCGACTCTCTTGTCACATCCTGTCCTGCACTGTTTAGTCTAATTGACCATCGAGGGCGATGACAAAGGTATCAAAACGGCGGGACTTTTTTGATTTTACGCTCTCTTTGTCGCTGTTTCCTTTCCCTCCTCTTCTCCGGGGCATCTGGTTCAAATCTTTGAGGCGGTGGTGACAACTCGGAGGTTAGAGATTAGGATTATATGGTACTATATAGCCACTTCTAAACCTCAGACATGGAGAATTTGGGTTATGAATAAGAAAAATAACCTCCTCTCTCTTACCAGTAACTGGCAAATTGCTGCCGAGTAAAGCACATAACTAATGAACCCAGTGGAGCTACTCGGTAAAACATAATTGGTAATGTTTTCTGCAAAACACATCAATGAAATGTTAATTTCAGCCAAATTATGTTGATTTAATGCAACATCTAAGGATGACCTTTGGATATATTTAGTTGAGTGACGTCTTCATGTTTAATATTTGGTTTTACTCGTGCATATTGATATTTTATGAAGCAATATATGTTGTATATGGTAGCGTAGCACCTTCTTTAAAGCTACATACTATATAGTATTATCCAAAAAGGGCAAAACATACAGTAAACATGTAGTAAATATTAAAAAATGACACAAGACGGATGTGTTTGTCTTAATTCACCACTGCTTTGAACAAGGGGACATTTATTTTTAATGTAAATGCTATATGATTTATTTTTTACTGTTTTTTAAATGGTTATTTCTGAATAGACACACGTGTGTGTGTGTGTGTGTGTGTGTGTGTGTGTGTGTGTGTGTGTTGCCAGCTGCTTCAAAGTGGGATGTGTCACTCATGGTTTTGTTTGTTGCAGTACATCGCTGTGAGCAAGTGGAGGAGCTCTAGTGATGTTCTTTTGACCACTTGGGAAGACCACTGGGAGGACCACAAGACAAACACTGTGTCTGTGTGTGTGTGTGTGTGAACATCTACAGCTGCACAGGGGTGTGTAGTATTTACTGTATGTGTAAATGTGTTACTGCATGTATACTGCACAAATACATGCATTTGTGGACTTATTTAATTGTGTCTCTGCATGGGGGACGAGCAGTGTGAGTGTGTTTATGTATATTTACAAGATATGTGCATCTCATTTCTTGTATTTGTGTGTGTATGAGTGACAATGTGAATTCTGTTATATCAACTAAAACAGTGTGGTTGTGCAACACAAAATAATTACTGGTGTAATGTTGCACCAATACGGCATACAATTTGTTTTATTATGCAGAATCACGTCGTTAACTATCCTAATTCAAAGTATTGTGTGATTGCCTACACTGGATTTAAATTGTACAACGTTAGACGTACAAGATGAGGAAGATGTTAGATGAAGATCGTGAAACTCGCGATAAACTTTGGTTGTTCTTTTGGTTCTTTGTCTTGTGAGGAAAAAACACTCCAGCGGTCAAGAAGAAAGCAAAGATTGTAACGTTGGAGTGACATCACACGTCTGATAAACTTCTCTAACCTGTCGACCACCCGACGGCTTCTCACTGCACAGTCACAGTGTTTCCAACAGTTTATCCTTTTACGCGATTTCAACAAGTATCTGCTTGCATCGTAAGCGCCGACGCCCGAAGAGAACAGAATACAGTGAAATAATATCATAAAATATGATTAAATAAATGACATAAAAACTAATTCCAGGAACAAAATTGCATCGTGCAAACTGAAAGTCTAAATCTCACAGTGTCATAGTTTTATAGTAAACAATGTGTGCTTTGCATGTTTGAGGAAAGATAGAAATGCATCACAGAAAGATTCAAATAAAGGAGACAAACCAAAGCAGACTGCGGACGAGAAGACGTGAAGGTCAAAGTGCATTTGACCCTGCTGACGTTCCACAACTTATAATTACAACAAAGATAACCATTATTCTTGCGAAAACCTCTCAAAAGTGTTTTTAAAAGGGAAGAAAAAGCTTCTTTTTTTTCCAGTGTGGCGTTCACGTTCAACAGCGAACAGATTATCAAGCAGAAACATCCTCTCCTCTGTATCTAAAGCCCGGCTGTCTCGCGGCCCTGACATGGTGTAAAAACTGTCCCAGCACAATGGTTGACACGGGTCTCGCAGCAAAAGAAAACAATGGCCTTACACGCTCCTATCAAACTCTTACTTAAACCTCCCCCCCTCCTTTTACCCCGCTTTCATCCTGCCTTGTATCTGGCCAGAACTTACAAGTCTCCGGCTGTGACATAAGGGATTCCATGTTGTCCACTCGGAACAGATTACACAAGGACGCAAAGACAAAGGAACCGCAACACTGCCTGTGCATTTATTTAGCTTGGTAAAGAGGGAGGGAGGAAGAGAGAGAGAAGCAAGGGTGTCAAGAGAGCGATGGGAGAGGCGAGAAAATGAGAGCAAGTTGGAAGAAGAGCCTGGAAGAAGAAAGAGTCATTTATGGATATGGATATTTATGGTATATGGTAAAGACAAAGGAGGAAAAAGAGGGGAGAAAAGAGGGAAGCGTTTCCTTTTACTCTCTCCGGTTATCGCTGGTCCAGGCCGGCATCTTTATTCTACCAGGAGAAAATGCTAATCATCAATCTCGAGCTGCATGCTACGTCTCTGTTTAATAGCTGATAGGGAGTCTCCACAGGCTGCTTTGCTTCTTTGTTTAAAATGACATATAATGGGACTGAGTCTTATCAGTGTCTCAATGCTTTCTCGCTCTCTCTCTTTCTCTCTCTCTTTCTCTCTCTCTCTCTCGCTCTGGGATGGCGGTCCAGTGTAAAGGAATAAGGGGTATAGCAAGCCACGATTGATTTTGAGCCAGGGATAACTTAATCCATCAATTTAACATGAGATGAATATGCCAAAGTCGGGGAGGAGGGGGGGGGGCAACCTCTTAAAAAAATGACACAAGAGGAGGACATTTAAAACGAAAGGAGGGAGAGAGACATAATGAATGGCGAGGCCATTGATAGTAATAGTTACTACAACATAAAACACATATTCGAGGCAAATCCATCACGAGATGTTTCACCATATTTCAAAAGGAGCAAAAACGTAGCGGAGCCAAAATCACAGTCAGACATCGTATTGCTGCCGTAACATTTAAGATGAGTCAACAGACCTCAATGGCTTGAAGGCGAGTCTACAGGACACGCAGGAGGCCTTGACTTTTTCTTTTAGGGTTTAATCAAAACCACAATCTTTCCCTGTAACCATATAGCTAAAAAGCGTTAGCCACTATTGAGCTAGCTGCTCGTTCCACACAGTTTACACTCATCTACAGGTGGGAGAGTGCGATGAGACACACAGCTATGCGTCGGCGAAAAGGAGGGAAGAAGAGGACAATGAGCAAGTACACATGGATGCAAACAATGCAGAGAAGGAAATGCATTCAACACATTTGATGCAATTCAAGGAAACGGCCGATAGTTTTAGAGTAACACAATCGATGTAAAGACTTGTTGTTTCGGCCATGAGATGAAATGTTTACTTGAATCAACATCCTGTAATGTTGTAATCTTCCCATGAGAAACTACACTGGACAGATGCTTACTAATCTACTAGCATGATGCTAGTTTGAGCAATGATCTGATGATGGCATTCACCAATATGAAAGTAGATTTGTGTCTTTTTTACCCAAGCAAATTGATTGTAATTAAACTATCTCCAAATCTTTGCTGTCAATTCAAAAAATTGTGTCTAAAAAAACCACTAAAAACAAAACTCTCAAAACTAAAATTTGCTAAAAAAAAAAAACGCTCTAAAAAACTCAAATTTGCAACAAAAAAAAACAAAAACACTCCCCCCCCGCCCCCCCTCCAATTTCCAAAATTTGCTCAAAAAAAAAAAGTTCTAAAAAAAAATTTGCTCTCAATTCTATGGAAGCCAATTCCCGGCACAAAAAAAAAAAAAATTACGACCAGAAAAAAAAAAATTACGACCAAAAAAAAAAAAAAAAAAAATTAGGACCAGAAAAAAAAAAAAAAAAAAAAAAATTAGGACCAGAAAAAAAAAAAAAAAAAATTAAGACCAAAAAAATTTACAATTGTGTCTAAAAAAAATAGATTTCTTTTCGTTGACAAAAAAAAAAGGAAACATCTAGGCAATACCTTATGAAACTTTATTTTGTTGCCTTTTTTCAAGTCAACGGAAAAAACAGACAACGAAAAAAAAAAAATAATTTATTGGTCCTAAATTTTATTTTTTGGTCCTAATTTTTTTTTTTTTTTTTTGGTCCTAATTTTTTTTTTTTTTTTTTTTTGGTCCTAATTTTGATTTTGATTTTTTTTGGTCCTATTTTTTTTTTTATTTTGCGTGTCGGGAATGGGCTTGTTTTTTTTTAGAGGAATTTTTTTTTTTGAGAGCAAATTTTAGTTTTGAGAGCAAAGGTTTTTTTCTTTTCTTTTTTGAGCAATTTTTTGGAATTGAGAGCAAAGATTTGGAGATGATTTACTTACAAACAAAAAATTTGCTCGGGTAAAAAAGACACAAATCTACCTTCATACACCGATAGACCTTTTTTCACAGCAGACGTGTAGACGTCTGTTACATTTGCCTGATTCTGCTTGGTGCTTTGCTTCCTTTTTCTTTTTCTTTAAAGCTCTGTGGATAGCGATTTGAACATCTGTTTATCTTAATTGATCGTCAGACTGCCGGGCTCGGCGGTACCTGTCAATGAACACAGGAGAAAGGTGACGTCGCCTTTGTGTTTTTATTGAATGAACTGCATCTGGGTTTGTTTCCAGTGGCCTGAGAGCAACCTCGTCCTCAAGAGCTGACATGCTAGCCAGCCGGGAAAGATGCTAGCGCTGGTTAGCCGCAATAGCTTCGAATAAACAAACGCAAAGGATTAAAGCTCGTGGAGCTTCTTTGTACCGGTAATTAGTGTGAGTAAAACTTAACAAGTTAGCTCAGCTAGAAATTAACACATTTTCTTCATTGACTCTCTTTGCATTCTAGCAGCTGCAGAAACAGCCTGTATTTAAATCACCAAGCGACTCATCACTTTCAAATTACTTTAAAAAAAAAACATCAAATAGAGTAAGTACAGTTTTTTTCTCCGAACATTGAAGAAGTAAATGTCAGTACTGGAAACACTTCACAAACTCCAGCGTCGACCTCCCGCCTGAGTAATGACTTTAAAAAATCAAAATCAAGTTTTTTTTTTGCGGGCCCCGATATTTCCATTTCCTTCACCGTCATGCACTTACAGGTTGCTACTGTTTATGGTGGTTTCGGGTCAGCTGCTTGTCTGTCACATGATCAGGAAGGAAGGAAAACATTAACATTGAACACGGGCTGGAGCAGATGAAAGCTCTCGGCCTGACTGTCAGCGCTCTGAGGTGATGAGAGATGTCATTACTTATTCATGAGTCCTAAATGCAGAGCAGAGGAGATGGGCATGGCTGACCCTGAATCGTACGGGGGGGGGGGGGGGGGGGGTTACGTGTGTGTGTGTGTGTGTGTGTGTGTGTGTGTGTGTGTGTGTGTGTGTGTGGTGGGGGATATTAGGTGAAAGCAGTGTGATTGAATCCAACTCAGTGCGCCAGCTGTGATGTTGACTTTATCTCGCGGGCCATGAGATAAACAAAGAACGTACGCCATCTTTATTTCTAGAGTGTTTTCTTCGGTCATGCCCACACACTCACAAGAGTTTGGAGTGTGTGTTGTCTCCGGGTTCTTGTATCATCAGTGCGCTGCATTCACTGTTAATTCACAGACATTGCGAGATACATGCGTTGGGTCCAGGTCTGGACCTGCAATCTGTTAGGCTTAATGATTGAATAATGTGTTTTTCAAGGAGAAAAGGATGTGAACTACTAATCAAATCAGTTCTCCATCTCCAAAAATAAGCGACAGGGCATGCTATCCAGGGTTCAAAGTGCATACTGAAGTATTTATTAACCTTGATATGTCACTATTCCTGCTCTGCATTTGGTACCTGCAGTAAATGAACTGTGAATAAGTGCACAATGACGTATTTCTTAACTTGTTTTTTGGCTCCAGACCTCTTTTTCCTCTGTGTTTGTGTCGTCGTATGAACCTCAAATTAATTCCAATACTTGTGTTTATTGTATGAATTTGTTCAGCAAAGTCTTCGGTAAAAAATGTATATCTGCAAAAAAAAGATATTTTGATCCTAACTATGAACATCCAGCATGAGTGTATCAAAAAGGGAGTCCTTGAATAGTTCCATAGTTTTTAAAACAGTAATGTTTGGTGCCGTAACAACATCCCATATACTAATAAAACACCTTTTGGGAAAGAATAGAATCTAAAGAATCGGAATATGTGACATAAATCACAATAAAACAAAACATTTGCATGTTAGGAAGGAGTTTTATTCAAAAAACAGGGTAAGAAAATTGAAAAATTACTTATTTTATGGCAAACATTGGCCAATTTGGTGCGCTTGGTTTCCAAAAATTAACCGGCATTATTCTAGATTTAGATCCAGTACCGACAAAAACATAGTTTTCTGTTATTAAATGTATGAAACTACAAGTAAATGCTGATATGCAGTATGCAGAAATCTTAATAAAGTGTGTATTTTGCTTTCAAATGCTGCCTCTAAGTACGTTTAAACAGTTTTGGATGAGGCTGGACATAGCTGTCCGTTCTCTCGGCCCGGTGCACATTAGGAGACACCTGCTCATGTTTCCTGCTGACACTTCGTCTGAACTCTCCTCCTCTTCCTCCTCCTCCTCTTCCTCCTCTTCCGCGCTGAGTTGAGTTACAGTGGAATGCTTTGGAACGGGACGTTTTGAGCGAGCGGCGTCTTTTATAATCCATCTCCAGTTATCCATTCAATTTCCTCCTGAATACATCTCCTGTGTGATCAGAGCCCCGTGCACAGCTGAGGGCGCTACTGTTTCAAAGCAGCTGGAAACAAGCTGTCATCAGAAGGAGGAGGAGGGGGGGGGGGGGGATAATGGATGGGTATTATGTGTTGTATCTGGAAGCTGAGGGACATACTGTAACATATGTGAACACACGTTTTGTGTGTTTAAATGTGGTACCTGAACAACATGGCATGGGAAACTCAAGCCAGAGATGAGTTGGGGAGATCTCATTTTGTTAACACAATTTACATAATTACAACTTTCTATTTCCATGTTTTTATCACAATACTAACACCGTCCTGAAGGCGGTTCCTCAAACCTCGGCCCCTGCAAGTCCAGCGAGCAGTTTGCCAGATTTGCTGTCCGGGGGTACAAAAAATGAAGGAAAAGTCAACTTAGTCCCAAGTCTTGTAGGTATAGACCAGGGGTGTCAAACATACGGCCCACGGGCCGGATCTGGACCCGCCAGAGGGTCCGGTCCAACAGAAGAAAAAATATATGTTTATTTTTTTAGATCAAAATTAGCAGAGCTAGGACTCAAACCTCTGATCCCATGTGTGTAAGACAGACAGACAAACCATTGTTCCACAGTCACAATTGATGTGAGCACTGATATTATTGTGTTGGAAGTTGTTAAATGTGGATCACGTCATGAGCGTGACGTCACAAACGCATCACAAAGCGAGGGAATCTGCAGAGGAGAGAGAGCCCAGGCAGATAAACTTTGGGCTGATGTCTGAATTTTTGGTCTTTATGTTTCTAGTTAATTGTTGAACGACCTTAAAATAGAGTTTATCATCCAAAAACCTTCACCGAGAAATATTGTGGATATTTATGCGTTATTATGCTGTGTGTTCACTGGTCCGGCCCACTTGAGATCAAAATGGGCAGCATGTGGCCCCGTCACTGAAATACTAAAATGGGTTTGACACCACTGGTTTAGACAGATGATAGCAGGTAAAAAAAACAGGTGTTGCTCCATGTTTGCAAACTGATTTACAAACTCCGTGCTCTGTTTTCTATCTACTAGACTCCCGGTGCAACCAGGCCAAAGAGGTTACACTACAGGAAATGAATTCAATATCACCTAACTATTGCTGTGGATGTAAAATATGCGTGTCAGGGCCGCCGCGCCGCTATTGACTATTCATTTTCCCCTTCTTGTCATTGATGTATGCGGGCTAAAGGAATAAGTAATGCATATGTAACCTATAGCTTACTCTTTTTTAAATATACATTGGCAGAGAAGTAAAAAAAAACAACAACCTGCCCCGGTGATTTTTTTCTCCCCCCATGGTCCTTATCTGCATTCGCAGGTTGCCCAGATCCATCACTGTTTATGAAGCCGGGTGTAATTCTTGCACATTTATCCAACAGGAACACACACGTGCATGTAGACATGCACACACAGACCTACACAGACACAAGCGCACACGTCTTAGAGGGACTTTTCCATTATTCCAAGTATCTCTGGCATGGCTGGTATGTTTTTTCTTCTTCTTCTTCTTCTTCTCCCCTTTCTTTATAACCAACCCAGACAAAAATCTTGAATTATTTTCAGAGACAAAATTCCCAAATATTTGTATAGTAGATAAGACAAAGATATGGGCCGAGGGAGGCCGGCTGGCTGCAGGCGTCACTGGAAGATAACTAGGTTGTTTTTTTTTTATTAATGACCTGACAGTGGAACAGGCTGAAGTAATTAGGCTCTTTCCCTCTCTGCGTCTTTCTGGCCCTCCTTCGCTCGCGATAGATGGGTAAATTTTGGCGATAGTTTGATAACCGAAAGGAACACCGGCATCCTGCATATACGACACGGTGGGGAAAAAAAGAAGAGCAGAATGAATGAGTGCAGTAGAAAAAAGAGGAGGGATGCCATTGATGTTATCGAAGTTCATTCGATTTGCCGCGGAGGAAGCGAGGCGCCTATCGGTTCCACTCACCTGTGAATGGTTAATTGTCCGGCGCATGCATATGGACGAGTCATTAATAACATTTGACTAATGGTTTAATTCTCTCTCTCACACACACACACACTTTCTCCCCACTCTAAACAGATTAAACAATCCCATAAGTAATATAATACTGGGACACACTGGGGGCAAAGGGGAGGGAGGGTGTGAAATATTTAAAAAAATAAAATTTCTTTTTTACATTTTTGGGGGCGAGGATGTGGGCTTAACAGGATGTTAATGTTTTTTTGTTGTTTTTTTCTCCGGAGAAAAAAAATCAAACATTTAAAAAAATAAATAATTAAATAATCCCCCCCTCCCTTTCAGCCCTCCCCCCTCTCCCCCGCAACGTACCAGTAATATACTACTCGCATACGATTTGAATTGATTGGTGAGGCAGTCACAGTAAATAAGACTTTACACTCACAAGCTGAACTTTCAGCACTCTCCACTCCTAAGTTTACCCACAATGCCACGTCTGCAGCATTTCTGACACAATGTGTGTTAATCGGATGTTTGCCGCTGATTCACCCTTCATGCATTTTCAAATACAACAGATGCAAAAGCAGGCTGTATCAGTCAATATCACGTGTGAGAAAGGAGGAAGAGGCCGCCGCTCGCTCCTTCACACTTAATCTCGCTTCTCCGCGAAAATGACAATTTCAATCACGAGGAAAAGAAGTCATAATTTAACAAGAAACCCTGTCGGTGAAGCACAGCAGGCTTTTGTAGTAATAATAAATGTCACATTTACCAATCTGGAATTGCTGTCATCTTTCTTTCAGCTGTTCACGACGACAGCCCGCGATGACAAAATCACTGCGCGCAGGAAATCATAAAACATGTAAAACGTGATGCATTGCACTGCGAATCAAACATATGAAGAAAAAAAAAGATAGATAGGAATCGCCAGACAAAGAATATGTCATATAATTATCTCCTGAAGACACACCGCCCATGTGGGGCCGAGCTATCCCTTTTAAAGAGCCATTTGTCTTTTGATCCATTAGGAAAAACATCTGCAGCATCTGTCTATCTCTCAGCTGCAGGGCGGAGAGGAAGCGTCTGAGATACATTAAGACAGCAAGTTGCTCTGTTAAGTGTTGAAATGTGAGGCTATCCGTCCCCCAGGTGCTCGACCAGACCTGTGTGTGTGTGTGTGTGTGTGTGTGTGTGTGTGTGTGAGAGAGAGAGAGACAGACAGGGGGTGAGTGAGAGAGATAAATAGTGCAAACTATGTATCTTTGTTGAAAATTGACCCGCACCCATATGGATGTGTGAATCTGTGCCTGGTCAGACTTTGCATGCATGAGTGCATGGTTGTGTGTGTGTGTGTGTGTGTGTGTGTGTGTGTGTGTGTGTGTGTGTGTGTGTCAGACAAGGCAATCAGGCAGACAGCCATGGAGCTGCAGTGAGTAACTCCAGATGCATCCGATGTCCACTTATCACAAAGGAGAAGGATAAGAACATTATCTCCAAATCAAAGGTTGCCAGTGTTATTTGAACCGGTAATCGTGGGCTTCATGGACAGGCTTCACTCTACTTCTACTCCCTCTCTTCATCTTCGTCTTCGTCTTCCTCGCTGTCAACGTCCTCCTTCTTTCTCTCTCACGTCTCTACGTCGCATCGAGTTCGAGCTGTTTCCATCTGGGAGTTGGTGAAGAGTTGATATTTGGACTGTAAAGGCTTCAGCGACGGCATCTTTTCTTCCAAAACAGCAACGATAATAGCTGATTAAAAAAGCATTCATAAGAAAGTGGGGGAACGCTCTCTTACGCAACATAAGCGGAGCAAACAACAGGATGACTCTGAAGGCCACGATTGATGCACAACTCCATCGTTGAGAGAGAATTATGGACGACGTGTTTGACTTTGAGTAGACAACAGTTTGTGTCCCATCTCAGTCCATTAATGTTGGTTTGTATGTGAAATATTTACTCTTTTCCTCTAATTATGAGGAGCCAAAACGTCTCCAACAGAGACCCAGTTTCACTGTGAAAGACATGATCGATACGTGCGAACATATGTATTTACTTGTCCTCTATTTGTCCGCGTAATTAAGTCCCCGTGTAATGGATGCACGCGTCCATATAATCAAGTCGTTTGACATTTTAGCGTGTGTGTGGGTTTTTGTGTAAAATCCATGCGGTTGTAATTGCCTCAGTTCGCAGCCTCGCGCGATGACGGACCCTTTGATTTAAGATGTAGCGCAGCGGCTTAGCTCTGCTGTACGTGTGAGACGGACAAGATGTTCTACAGCAGTTACAATGACAGATCTGGAGCCGGAGATGCTAGTGCGTGTGTGTGTGTGTGTGTGTGTGTGTGTGTGTGTTGAGTGTGATGGATCATTCCTGGGTTGACATGATGTCCAACAGGAGTACAAGCTCAAAGAAACCATGTTGTTTCTGGTGAAAGTGCTTCATGCATTTGCTCGGCTAACTAGGTTTTCCTCTCGTGGAGAGCAACAAGCACTTTTTAAAAATATCTTTTGTTTTGACAATTTCTTTAAAGACATAGTTGAACTGATATTTTTACATTGTACCTTTGTATTGCTGTCTGACAATGTACATATGTGAACGTCATGCACGTATTAATATACTAAAGTGTGCACAAAATAACATTTTGTACGATGCCTGAATGTGTCCTGTCCTCTGTGTGTGTGTGTGTGTGTGTGTGTGTGTGTGTTTGGAGGGTTAATTAGGGCAGAAAAGTTGCTGGATTAAATCTCTGTTCCCGTCATTGACCTGCTGCAGCTGTCTCTGCATCGCATCTCAAATCCCCACAGAAAAGCTCCGTCTCTCTTCCTCCGCAATTTACTTTGTCTACGAGGAGCCGAGGGGGAGTCCCTGCAGAGCATCACGACAATGCAACACACACACACACACACACACACACACACACACACACACAAACCCAAAGGGCCATTATAAAATGCCAATTTATATTTCATATGTTCCTGTTTGAATCTGTTTGGGCCACACGGTTACAAATGGAGGCGACGTGGTTAAAGTATTTATGCCGTGCAGCCCAACAGTCTATCTATTAGTAATACGGGAAGAGTGAGGAGAAACATATTCTTTGTCTTATATCCCATTTGTTGTCAGGATGGATTCACTCATTCAGCAAGATGCCATGCGGGGACAACAAGGGGGTTCGTAAGGGGCAGAGTGTGTGTGTGTGTGTGTGTGTGTGTGTGTGTGTGTGTGTGTGTGTGTGCAGTGTGTTTACAGGAGGAACTTTACTGAGTGTGAGTCGGGTGCAGGCGGGGCTGAGGGAGGATGGATGGATTTGTTATGTTGCAATCACGTGTTTTAACGGTATATGTTGTTAGTGTTGTTCTTTGTTTGTGTTCACCTGTGCAGGAGACATTAACTAAATGGGGTTAAGGGTTCATTGATTATTCATACACACTTAAATAGGTTCACAGTCACTTATATGAGGTGTGGAATTCATTATTCCTGTACAAATACGGTTGATATGTGAATCAAAAGGGGTCGCTTTGACCACCTGGGACTAGTGACACTAAGAGTGTATGAAGCAGTAAGAAAGTGCATGAAGGTATTATGGTGATAATATATCTGCAGCTGCTTTTACTCGGGGAATTCCTCTGCGGTCAGCGTATGAAACTCAAGTCGTGAATGTAAAAAAATCTAAATTTCATCCAATTCTAGTGCTTTAAGATAAGAAAAAATAAGATATATATAATAATCTGTTATTAGTCGTGATAAATTGCTCGATTACAGCAGCAAGAGACAAAAACAAGTAATATAAAAAAACAGTAAAACATATACAATAGAATCTATCAGCTATTTTTATTGTATTTTAATATTTTTTTATTTTGTGCCTATTATGTAAACTGCTACTCCGACTCCGATTAATAAAGTATATATTAACTCACTCATTCATATATATATATATATATATATATATATATATATATATATATATATATATATATATATATATATATATATAGACAGAATAACATTCTTTATTTAAAAAATAATGTAAAATGTATATATTGCTCCAGTTGAAGTGATTAAAGTGTTATTAAATTTTACAGCGAGCTCAGCTGGTTGTGCATCCTGACTATAGTGAAATAACAAACCTTTAAAGCTCAATTAAACAGCTCAAATCATAGATATATATGTGTATATATATATATAAATATATTACACTCCAGTCAGCCGTAATAACAAACCAATCCCTTTGACTTGATGCAATTAGGATCTCTGTAAATATTCCGACTCTACCTCCTGTACAGTATCTCGGTGCCGTGGCGTCTATTTGTTGAACCACTTCAGGACACAAACAGACTAATGTGGCCTCGGCGGCGGCGGCGGCGGCGGCAGTCGGGCTCACCGCCGTGTAAACAAGCAGAACCGGATGCTGCATTAGCCTAAATGACAGTTAAACCCGCGGCGCCGGTAGCGATACGCCGAGCGGCAGACAACAAAAAAACAAAAAGCAGAGATGTTTACAATAGTGTGACAATGAGCCGCGCCGCGGAGAAAAGGTAGGAATTAATAGCTACAAAATGAAAGCGTGCTAGCGCTGCATGTTTACCTCTGGTTAAATGCATATTAGATGACGGGGTGGAACTTCAAAATAAAAGCAAATAAAATGTGCAGGCAGGCCCGAGGTGCAGGGGGGCATATTGTAATCACGACATGCTGGAACATAAGTAAGAAGTCTTTCAGAATTTATACAACATGGAAGCGACATTATTTTGCATGTAAGCGAGGAGCAGAATTTGCATGAGATATGAATTACTCATAAGGCCACAACACAAGTTTTTTAGCACCGTGGGCACCAATCAAAATTAATTATTTCTATTGTTAATTTTTTATTGTCTCAACACATGACTGAGGAAATGCATTAGTCACTTAGCATCCTTTTAATTTTTCATGGCGAAGCAGCTGGGGAGAAAAGAAGTACGGCCACCGAAGAGAAAACAACAAAATGGCAGCGCGCGAACAACACAGTGTCACAAAGAAGAAGACCTCTGTTACAGTGAAGGAATTCAGTATAGATTCAGTTATATTCACAGCATAATATGACGTTACAGATATTTATGAAAGTGTTCCAGATGATGTGCCTCCTTCCAGTTTACATTTACATCCCTTATTCAGCAGTAATAAGAGCGATATTAAACCTTTAGATACACAACATGGGTCAAAACAAGTGCCATGACGGAGTTTTTTAATTGTAAATATCTTTGCAATACATTTATTTCACCACTCAGAATTCCAGAAATTGCTCAATTAACTAGTTTTTGATCATCACAAACTTTCAGTTTTATTTGTCCTTTTGTACTTTTTTAATAAAAGTCAGTTTTGTGTCACGACCCCTCTAAAACACAACATGACCCAGATTCATTTCCTGTGTTAGTTCATGTTTCTTTGCTATGTATTTTAAAATGTATGTATTTAATCATTTAATATTACCAAGTATTCATAAAATATATTGTTTTTGATTACCATACATAGTTTTCTTCATTTTCTCTGTCTTAATTTTCGCACATGGGTCATTTGTTGACCCATGTGTGTAAACTTGATGTGAAAATACATAAAATGAAGAAAGGAAACATTAAAATAATGATGGGTGGTAATCAAAAACAAGATATTTAATGAATTATGTCATCATTAAATGTAAAAATATAGCAAATAAACAGTTAGCCGTGCATGAAATAACCTTGTAGGTCGATATGGGTCATTTGTTGACCCATGTGTGTAAACTTGATGTAAAAATACTAAAAAAAAACAACATTTTAGTTCATAAATCACGAAAGGAAACATTAAATAAGGATTTGTGGGACTCAAAAACAAGATATTTAATGAATACTTTAATCATTAAATGATGAAAATTAATGGATTTCTGAAAATATAGCCATGCGTGACATAACATTGTAGATCAACACGGTCATTTCTGAAGGGGTTTGCACAGCTTGTGTATCAAAGGGTTAAAACACACTTTTTACTCTTCTCGATCCCTGGATCTTGCCGATACGTCACCAGCTAACTGTGTGTGACAAGCTTCATGCATATTAAACACATTCATTTTAGTGTCAAGTCATGATGATGATTTGTCTGAAAATATGCTCGATTAGCTATTAATCCTTTACCGCCGTGCAATTAGCATTCTTTATGGCGGAGGAGAAGAGGGGGGGGGGGGTTATAACAGTTTGGTTCCAGAGGCACTGCGAGCTTTTCAATCTGATCAATAATACAGACCTTAATGAGGCGCAACCTGGCCCCCAACCAGGAGGATTTCATCCAAAATTCATTAATTTCCTGTTTTATTAATCTGGAACCACAAGCGGGAGATGTTCAAAGCTGCAGGACGGCCCGGGACCTGTGGTGCGGAGGAAAGAGGGCAAAGAAGTGAGGCGACAGAGGAATTATGGATGCAGAGCCTTCGTCCTGATCTTCAAAAGTTATCCGGAAAGTCACCAAACTCTTTTCGTCTGCAGCTCGATGGCAAACGTGCAGGTTTGTAAACTCTCATGAGAGCGTGATGACTGTCAGTGATGCCATGACAGATGATCAGGAGGGAAAGAGGAACATCCTCCATGTGTGTAGAAGGAAGAGCGATGTCTTCAAGCTCAAGATGTCAATCAATACAGAGGCTGTAACACACTTCTGTCAACTCACTTTGAACCCTAACCCATTTGTGTGTAGTAAAACAACAAAGAGACAAGACGATGAGTTCATTAATTGATTGATTTTAACTTTGAAGATCCAACTTCATCACATCTGAATGGCCCGCGATTCACAATGAGCAGAAACCAAGCAGTCCACTCGTGCGCTCGCAGGTTTGATGCGGCCTACATCTCCATTTGTTTATCCGGTGTGGGCAAGGTCGGCCTTAAAGGTCACGAGGCGTCATGTTTTCAAACTGACGGGGAAGACAAAAGTCTGGGCAGGAGGAAGAGGAAGGTGCTGGAGATGGAATATGAAGATAGATGAAGAAGTGGTGGGTGCTGTATGGCCGGACATGTGGAGGGAGGGAGGGAAGGAAAGCCAGACCCGAGGGTGACGAGGAGAGGATGCAGAGATGAAATGATGCAGCGGGCGGAGAGAAACATGCGGAGGCCAAACATGTTTGAGGTGATATTGCCTCAAAGGTCAGCACTGCCAGAGACAGCGTTGGAAAAAGCCACTGGATGGAAATGAATTGAGTTTGATCAAACATTCAGCTCTTAGAAAAGCAGTTTGACTTGAGCACTTACAGATAGATATTGTTGGAAAGTAGGTTTTTTATTTTGTATTGTCACAAATCTGAACACTAACAAATGTTTTTGCAACGGTCAAAGTATGCCGTCTGTATGCGTCCAGCAGCGGTGCTCAAACTGTTTCTGTCACCACTTTGGAGGAAGCAAAATGTTAGAGAATAATCCCCCCACTGCGGGATTAATAAAGGATTCTTAAAATATATATATATATTTTTAAAGAATCAGCATCTCCCCCTGAGCCCCACCTGTAATACCTCCGCGCCCCACTAGAGGGTCGCGCCCCACAGTTTGAGCACCGCTGGCAGTTACCCAGCTGGCCGGTGTTTTAGAGCCATTGGTTTGTATCTTGTGAGGCTGTCTGGGCCCTTTTGAACAGATCTTTTTTAAGTACACCCGTCTCCATGCTCCTGGACCTCCCATGGCTGCCCCTCGCCTGCATTTGCATTCATTTTCATGATTGCTCCATGCCTGTCTCTCTCTCTCTCTCTCTCTCTCTCTCTCTCTCTCTCTCTCTCTCTCTCTCTCTCTCTCTCTCCCCCGCCTCGCCCTCCCATTACCTGCCTGTCCACTCGGCTTTGCGTCAGCCTACAGACAGATTTCACCATATTCTCCTCCTTTTCAAAACCACAGGCATGGTTGAGGGGAGCTGTAGTCGAAATCGTTCAAGTGTGCTTGTTCACTTTTTTTTTTTAGGGGCTTGTCATTTCACAATTCTACCTTTTTCCCCGACGCTGCTGTCGGATAGAAGAGGATTAATAGGCATCACCTCAGTGCTCTTCAGACCTGATTTCTTTCTTTGCCTTTGAAAATATTAATATTAAATTATTCACAGGCTGAATTTATGTATTTTAAAGCGTCTTTCCCAACCGACATTTAACCAAGACATTTACCAAACAAGGCAATGGAGAGTGTTTTATACGATCTCCACAGGTGCGATTATTTGAGTACTGATTTATATTTATATTCAATTTTTTAACGATGTAATTGCCATTTTCAGGCTCAGACACTGGCCTACAAAGTAGTTTAGACGTCAGCTATGATTTAAACACTTTAATAGTGTTAAATGCAGTGTTTATGGATCCGTAGTGTACTTGATGAACTTCATTACTGACAAGACCCAACACTTAAAATCTGAACTCTTAACACCAAACAGGTCCAAAGATGGTTGCAAAGATGGTCCTCCGTGTAGTTTTAATGCTGTAAACACAAACACACACACACACACACACACACACACACACACACACACACACACACACACACACACACACACACACACACACACACCTGTCTCCTCGTCTTCATTTGCGGTATACAGTATCATGCCACTCTCGTGTCAGGGAACTTATACGTCCCGGCCGTATTGTGAAGTGCCTATGGTATAAAAAATAATGCGACTGTCATTATAATATTCATGAGCTTTCACGTCCCCCCCCCCCCCCCCCATTTCTGCTCTCCTTCCCTCATTCCCTTTCCTTCTTAACTTGCCCCTCCCCCTCTTTTCTCCTGAATGCCAGAGGTGACAGACTGAGACTTTCTTGTCTCTTCTCCACATCTCTTAAATACAGAAAAGGTTAATTCCTTCACTGTACACGGCCCTCATTTCAACCGCCAGGGTTATACCCCCCCCCCTCCTGTCTTTTAACGACAATGTTTAAATGTTTTAAAACCTCCCCGTCCTAACCAATTTCACTCCGGCTGATCATTCTACAAAAGCACACACATGGCACGATGAAAAATGCATCACAAAACAATCTCGGAGAAGTTTTTAATGGCCGGGACGGAGAAGCAGAAACAAATGTATCTCGTATACATTTCATAAGTATAGGACTCTCAAATGGGCTCTGAGGAAACTTCAGAGATGTATCGACCAAGATGTCAGCTCCTCCAAAAGAAATGACAAAATGTGCTCTTGGTCAACGCTCTTTAGGTACGACACACATGCACCTGTTCTGGTCAGGTGCATGTGTGTCGTGGTCTGTTCTGGTTTTTTGTCATGACTTTTTTATGGAAGCCCATTCCCGCCACACACAAAAAAAATTAGGACCCCCCAAAAAAAGAAATAAAATTAGGACCAAAAAAAAGAAGAGAAAAATTAGGACAGAAAAAAATAAAAAATTAGGACCTAAAAAAAAAAGAAAAAAAATCAGGACGGAAAAAAAAGAAGAAAAAAAAAATTAGGACGAAAAAAAAAAAATTAGGACCAAAAAAAAATGTCAGCCACCCGTAAGCCTATTGATGGGTTACTTTAAAGTAAATAATTCATTCAATTTATGTGTGGACTTTGCATTTTACTCAGTTCTTCAAAATGGTCAATAGAAGGACAACAATGTGCTTTGTGTGTACATATATGAGCTACAATTATATGTACATTAATTATATTTATATTTTATATTTGTAACTGTAATTTTGACAATAGTAGTCAGTAGTCAAGTTTTCATTTCTCTCCTGGAATGAAATGTTTGTTTTTTTGTTGCCTTTTTTCAAGTAAACGAAAAAAAATTTAATTTCTTTTTTTTTTTTTCCCCAAAAATTTTTTTTGGGGTTCTAATTTTTTTATGTGGCGGAAATGGGCTTCCATACATTTTTGTCATTATGACTTTTTTTTGTCATGACTTTTTTTGGTCATACTTTTTTTGTGGTCATCATCATGACTTCTTTTTGTGTGTCAGGAATGGGCTTCCATAGCTTCCACCTACTTACCTTCTCTCTTTCCATCCCTCTCACGCTCACACAGTTCCTATCTCCCGTCTCTCTCCGTCTCACCCGTATCTCCGGGCTTTTCGAAACAAATAAGACAACAACGAGCAGAAAAGTCTGCCGGACACACACACACACACACACACACACACACACACACACACGCCTTCACCCAGCCGCCCCCTTGCCGCCACATCTCTGCACCGCAAAAACAAGCATCTGGTTGTTATCGCTCTTCGCCATGTGCGCTGAGCAAAGTTTAAGCTGATTCGGTGACAACCCAAACCGGAGCCACCCCGGCATTTCCTTTTTTTTTTATTTGTTGCAGCGAAGGCCTCTCCCCCCCTCCCTCCACCGCCACCCTCCCTCCATAATCTCCCAGACTGAGGGGGGAAAGACAGAGAGTGGTCCGCTCTCTAATTCGAACAGAGAAGCGAGGCTTGAAGCGGCACAATTAAAAAGATACCGTTGTGTTTACACTCGCTGGCCTGTGTAGCTGCTGAATGGAGGACATAAACAGCTTAGCTGCAGTCGGTGTAAGTGGCCTGCGTGGGCCTCCTCCTGCTGAATACCAGCAGAGCGACGGTATTCTACACCCGCCGCATTTGACAGGACTTTGAAATCTGCTGCATTATGCGCCGGCCACAATAAACCTTGTGTTGTTTGAAAAGCCGGCATTAGACAGCAGAAAACTGGCATCGGGGAAGGGAAATAATTTGATCTTGTCTAATCTGGTGGAGGGGGGGGGGGACTGAATATTGTAATCCCCTCCGTGCTGTGTGATATGTGCTCGCATCTGGCTGTGTAAGTGCGCTTGTGGAGGATTGTGCACATGCACACGTGTCACCATGCAAAGACAGAGGTTGTTTGTTTTTTCCTGAAAGCATCATTTCTGCTGTTTGGTCCTTTTGTGTGAAATTGTTGATATTGCCTTTTTCTGCAGAGGTTCCCATAGGTGTTTCTCACACAGAAGATAATAACAGGAGATGATTTGGAGCTGGAAATCCATTGTGTGTACACACACACACACACGCACACACAGTGCTGCTCAGTCCTCGCGGGCCTCCATTGTAAAAGCTTCTGGTTTTATGAGGAGCGCAGATGTAAATCCTCTACATTCTCTGTGATATCTCCTCGGCATCCCGTTGTCTCTATCTTTGATCACCTATCTTCTGGGAAAGTGATGAGCGCCGAGCGCCAGAAGCCGCTAACAACAGACACATTAGGCGCCGTTGTGTTCGTACCCCGCCCCAGAAACAATGGACCTGTGTCAGGCCCATTGTTTCCCCCCAAAGCGACTCTTAAGGGAAGGCTTTGGAAATTGAAAAACAAAAAAAAAAAAACTTTCTGTATCACACCAGCCTGTTCCATCTCCCTCTGCCATTGTTCGTCCTCTTTGATAACAAAACCCCCCAAACTAATATCACATGCTTTCATTCATTACGATGTTTTTTTTTTTGATCGTTGTTCAATCAAACGCTTTGTTTCTACTCGATCCAACATGTTGTGTTCAGTCATTGTTGTCGCTGAAAGCTATCATATCGTTGTATTGCATAATAGGGAATCAGGTGAGAAAAGGGGGGGGGGGGGGGGGGGCTTTTCTTACTTTGTCCTCGTAGGAATCCGGGGAACGATTAGCAGGGCGCACTCACCAAGAGAGGGGACCAGATTAGAGGAGCTCGTCTTGTGTGCGACGATTAACTCGGCTCATTATTTATCTGCGGCGTGATAAACTGTGCACATGGATGCTTCAGACGCCGAAACACCTCTGTGGGGTTTAATCTGAACACATTTTCTCCGGGATTAAAGCGTGAACTTTAGCTGAAATCGCTGTCACGATGTTCAGAGCCAATGTAACAGGACTGTGTCCAGTCAAACAAAGCAGCAGGAAATACAACTGTTTGTCTTTTACTCTTGTCATTCATCATATTGAACTACTTTGTCTTATTGATTAGAGGTATTCAGGTCGTTTTGCCACTTAAAAACTGATTTATATTAATCAGAATCAGCTTTAATGGCCATGTAAAGTTGCACATACATGAAATTTGACGCCGGTTTCATTTAGCTTTCCTTACTTATGTACAATAAGCAAGATAAATATGAAAAGAGACATTAAAGAAAACAGTAAAAGTAGTCCAGAAGTGCAGGTGGAGGTGTCTGATTAATTGTTCATCATAGTGACGGCCAGTGGGAAGCAGCCGTTCCATGTGTCCGGTGGTTTTAATAATAATAATTCCCAAAATAACCAGAAAAAAAACCCCACACCAAAAGTCCAGGAGCAACACATGCTTCATCCTGCTTCCTGGACTACTTCTGCCGATCGGGAGAGTTGTGTGACTTATTTACCTGTCCGGTCTCTCTGTGTACAGCGTTGTCAACAAGATGTTAGCACTCAAAGGGGAAAATAACTGCAAATATAAACATGGTGAGGTACATCCCGAGCTGGAACAAACCTGCTTTTCTGACAGCTTGACAGCCACCTGAGGGTGAAACAGATTCCAAAATCACTGTCCAAGCGGCCACACATTGTCTTGCTTTGTCTGACTTACACACACACACATGCATGCACACATACACACACACACAGCAGTCCGCGGAGGGGCCAAGCAGGAAAAGAGGCTGTCTCT
>NW_027176251.1:402500-405000 GCF_023055335.1 Clinocottus analis | reverse complement strand
ATACAAATCCTCACTTCTGTCCAAAGGAAATAGACATTTAGTGTCAGGATTTACTTAAAATTATACGTCGGACATGTTGTGGGAGAAATGTCCGGCCTCATACAATACATTACTCTGAGAGAGAGACGTGCCGAGGGACAAACACTTTCTCCTTTCTCTTTTTTTTCTCTTATCCAAGTCATATTTATTTTATTAGATGTATTCTCCATAGGCTTCATGGTGGCAGGATAGCCATGAGCTCAGACTCACACACACACACACACACACACACACACACACACACACACACACGCGCGGGAGGACCAGATGTCCACTGGTGCATGTAGTGATTCTATTTTATTTCCACTTGGTGTTTTTTTTCTTCATCTTCTTCTTCTTCTCTCGTCCCAGGGATGGAAGCAGCGAGACATAATTAGTATTGGAGAAGACACAAAGAGTCGCTCCTAATGACTACAAACATCTATGTGGTTGACTTTTGTGTATGTAATTGAAAAGGGGGTGAAAATCAATAGCATTCAATGAAAACTAATTGCGAAAGGTGAGAGCGGGGAGCTGTTAGGCGGCTATTAGGAGAGGCAACAGCGAACCACTTCCAGGACTCTTCAGTCAGTTAGAAAAGTGCTCCGAGCGCAAATTTGTGTGAAACTGTGCGTGAAAAACGGCTGAATAAAATACCCATAATTCTTCTATTATTTAGTAACTTTCCGGCGACGTGGAGTGGTGGGAAGCGGATGGAAAACAAAGAGGAAAGAGAGAGCATCGTCTCTGAATGTTCTGCTGTTTGTGGTTTTAAAACGAGGGAAAAAGGTTTTCTGATCCAACACGTTGGAGATTTAAACTGAAGTGCATTGTTTTGCCAAAAAGATCCTCAACATGCCTTAATATGAGAGAGACCCACAGTATGTAACATATATATGAAATATGTATATATGTTACAGTATGTATATATATATATATATATATATATATATATATATATATATATATATATATATATATATATATATATATATATATATATGGAATATGTATATATGTTACAGTATGTATATATATATATATATATATATATATATATATATATATATATATATATATATATATGGAATATGTATATATGTTACAGTATGTATATATATTTATATATATAGAATATGTATATATGTTACAGTATATTTTTATAGCATATGTATATATGTTACAGTTTGTAATAGATATACATACATATATACGTACATTTACAATATATAATAATAACATATAATATAATAATATATACGTGCATTAACTATAACGTGTATGTAATAGAATGTATGTAATAAAAAACATAGAAAAATGAAGATATAAACAGAGTAAATTATAATTAAATGAATACATAACACACAATATTGATTTTGATTGTAGTTTTCTTTGTGCTTTCACCACAGATAGACAACATGTTTGTCAATATGTTGCATTTATGACTCTTAAATATACTTTACACAACAAAGGGAAGTCATACAGAAATGTGAAAGCAGTGAAAGTTTATCATATTTGGAAATAACTTCACACATGCCAACTAAATGCAGTGAGATAATGTTTTTAAAAATATGATATGAACATGTCTTAGTGAAGGTGTCACTCCATCATCAATTCTCCACCTTTCTGTTATATTTACATTACATTACATTTATCCAAAGCGTCTTACAATAAGTGCATTCAACCAAACTCACAACATCAAGAATCAGGACAGCACGATTCCTTCAATGAACTCAAACTACAAACTTCTCTCAGTACGAGACATTAAGGATGCTACTAAAGCGCTGCTACTGCGCTAGCTTCCTTATTATTACCTTCAAAATGTCCGACCCACCAGGCCGTGTGTTTGACAACATTCTGACCTACAAACCTACAAATCCTGCAAAAAAAGATCCCACATTTACAGAAGTGATTATTCCTATATGCAGACTGAATAAACAGGATATCGACGGCGTCAAAGACAAACACTCGGGCCGTCAGGAGGACAGATACTGGTCACAGACATCTGCCAAGTTCACCGGGGGCCATGTTTACCGTGGGAGTGAAGCCCGGAGTAACAAAGGGCAACGCCGACAAGCAAATGACTGCGTTTCTACCGCGGAAAAGAGGCGCCTAGAAGCGCTTTAATGACCGTTTAATGCCTGTAGATCACGTTCTCCCATTTGTCTCAGTTGGTGAATTACAAGCCACATAAACGTAACATTTTGCACATTTTCAGAGCGGCCATATTGTTTCCTGAGGTCCTGGCTCTGCTGCACTTCAAACATCACCTGTGGTCCTGTGCACACACACACACACACACACACACACACACACACACACACACACACACACGCTCACAATTACCCAGAGATTACGGAGAGGCCACCGCTTGACAACCGCAGCCAGTTCACACTCACACACACACTCACACACACACTGAATGTCAGCTGGCCGTGCTCGCTGGCAGCGGCCTCGCCATAATCTCTCTCTAATTATATAC
>NW_027176251.1:395000-397500 GCF_023055335.1 Clinocottus analis | reverse complement strand
ACAGTTGGCCGGGCTGTCTCTCAAAAACTCTCCAAATAGTGGAGAGCGGACCTGTTGGAGTTACTGAGTCGTCACACTACATGTTGTAGCCCGGCAGCATCGGGCCTGCAGCGGTGTCTCTTCCTCGTCTCTCTGCGGGACTTGTTAGCGCCGCTACTCTGGAACCTCTCTGCCTTCGTTCCTGCTGGAAAACACCTTGAAGTGTGCAGCAGGTATGCTTTATTAAATTCTGGTACTTCTCCAGTGTTTGGATTTTTACATTATTTTTTAGAAGATTATGGAAGTCTTGAAATAGCACGAGATTCCATGCACGACAACAACGATGCACGGGTTTGTATCAGACAGAATGTCTGTGCTTTGTAAATGCAACGCTACATGCTAACGCTATGCACGCCAGCTGATGTGCAAAGGAAAATACATTTTTTACAACAACCAATTTTGTGATTGGCATTTAACCTTTTGAAAACTGTGCACTAAAACCTTCATGCTCCAATTTTAAGTCCCAGCATGCCCCTTTCAGAGAATCTTTTGGCATAAAATACACAATATTTTTCCATTTTTGAACCGAACGACACAGTTTCTTGACTGAAACTTCTTCCTAACAGACCAAGACTTTGTTTTATTGTGATTTTTGTTGCAGATTCTGATTCTTTAGGTCCTAATCTTTCCAAAAAGGTGTCTTATCGACACTCCAGGAGGCATTTTTGAGGAATCTGGCTCATATCATGCTGGATGTTCATAGTTATGATTAAAATATCTTTTAAAAGGGATTTCTTTTGCAGATATACATTTTTTTCCCAAGACTTTGCTGAACAAATCCATACAATAAACACAAGTATTGACATTAATTTGGGGTACGACAACTCAAACACAGAGGTCAGGAGACAAAATTGCTTCCACAGTTTTCAAGGGTTAAAGTTCTCGTTCACTTCCTGATGCATGTGGCAGATAAGGAAGAAGTTTGAGCTACTTTCCTGAAAAAAATACCTTTCACATTCTTCATTGAAAACAGTGATTTCTGCTGAACACGGAGTCAGACGACACAGACACGGCGTTTTCAGATTATGGAAGAAACTTTTCCAAATAATGAGACTGAAAAGGTCACAGCAGCACTTCAAGAGAAGGAAGAAACGCTCGCGTGCAAACCAGACGGATAAAAGAGCTCAGATCATCTCCTGGGAAACTAATTGGCACGCAGTCCAACAAGACAGCGCATTGTTAGACATTAGAGATGTAGAATAAAATGTGAAGAGCTCAGAGGGAAAAACATTATGACAGTTGGGACGTGACCCGATGAGCCTGACAGGAACGCAGACGATCAACGACGAAGTTATTGTTAAAATAAATGATCGCTTTCTGCAGATCTGCATCTGGCAGCTGACGTACAGTAGAGTGTTAAGTTATTATGCTAGAACACACACACACACACACACACACACACACACACACACACACACACACGACTGTTACAGCTGATGATGAACAGTCTGCACGATTATATAATATTTTGGTACCACTACTCTGAAGGATTTGGCGGTTTTGTATAATAAGATGAGTTTTTTTTTTTTTACAGAAGCATTTTTGTTCAGAATATAATTTCATGAGGAAACACAACAGTAGTGTGTTTTATGTTTTGCAGGAAGCGTTTTTATAGGAAAGCTTAACTTCTGCACCAGATGCAACTTGGAAAGAGGAGCCAGGAGGATGAGAAGCATGAGGTTGATCAAATAAATCAAATCAATGCTTTAGTTTCTAGGTGTGCACATTGAACAACACAAATGTTTGTTTTACATAATTATGGTATTAGATGTTGCATTAGAAGTATAAACACAATTTACTGTGTACAAATGTGTCAGTAAATGGTGTAATACTTACTGTCAGTAAAACATACAGTTGATCCATAGACAGAATGTGTGAATGTTTAAAGTTTGACTTTAAACTTTTTGTCTCTTATGGAGGTCACTTTTTTTCACATTTTCTCCAGCCTGATTTTTTTTTATTTTTTAGGAGATTTATTGCACCAAAAAAAAACAATAAAATCCAACACAAGAAATCTTTTACTTGCAGCGAAAGCGCAGCGGCTCATTTGTATGTTTAGCTGGACCTCGTGAACACGACGGGAAATGGAAGCAAAGGTCAGCGTTAAGTCCCCTCTGGCTTTTGTTCTTTAAAACAACAATATTGTATTGATCTGTGCTGCATGATAAACACAGGCGTGTTGGTAAAACACAGTCTCTTTTGACCTTTAGCAATTACTTCTACATGGCTTTAGCCAGACTCGGATAAACAACAAAAAGCAATGTCAACGAATTTTCTCTTTTCATTTCTTGTTTTTGCCCGGATGCTGCTCTTTACGATGTAATCAATGACGTCTGATTACATCATACTGTGGCGACGCTCTGGCAGACTCACACCTGATGCACGAGGAACTCTTTGGACAATTTGCTTCATCTATGGGAACGTCTTTAAACACAACGCCTTCATCTTTGATGACATATCG
>NW_027176251.1:385000-390000 GCF_023055335.1 Clinocottus analis | reverse complement strand
CTGAACAAGGGGTCGTGGAAAACTCCGTCCACCCAGTTTCTCAGGGTCGTGACCGGCGAGTCCTGCCTGTTGTCCAGGCCGCTCACAGGTGAGGTAGCGGCGGGGGGAGGGGAGAGGGAGGCCGGCGGCGGCGGCTGGCACCTCAGCATACAGGACGGGTACTCAGTCTGGTTCAGGGACGTCGCAGTTTGTGCCAAGGACCAGATCCGAGGCTTCCCGTCCAGCAGCTGGTGTCCTCCCGGCTGGCTGTAACACACTTTGGGTCTGCTGTCCGGCTGGAAATCCTCCGGGTTCGTTTTGAGGCAACTTTCGCTCAAGTCCCGCTGCTGCGACTCTCCTCCCAGAGAAACAGGGATGGAGATCTTCAGGGACGCGTCCTTGATGAGGTGCTCCGCGGGGCAGTCGCCCGTCGTGGTCATGTGCGCGTTCATGTGGTAGCGGTGCTTGAGCTCGCACTCCGAGCTCTCGGACTCGAGCGTGTCGAAATCGTCCAGATCGCTCAAATGTAGGTCCTTATCGGGCCGACTTCTGGTCTCTGGGGGGAAAAGAGAGAGAGAGAGAGAGAGAGAGAGAGAGAGAGAGAGAGAGAGAGAGAGAGAGAGAGAGAGAGAGAGAGAGAGAGAGAGAGAGAGAGAGAGAGAGAAGACATGTCAGTGAAAAAAAGATATGGAGACGGAGTCACGCGATATCCGGGAAAGTCTGCACATCTGGAAATGTTGTTCAACTTGAATGAAGGGGTTTAAGTTTACTGCCTGATAGTGTTAACTACATAGAATCAGTGTAATCAATGAATCAGGTTCCACACGACACACTGTGTGCCATGTAAGTGCAGTCTGGTGCACTTTAATTCATCCTTATCCGAATTATGACGTCATAATACGCTGCAAAACGCAGCGATTTAAAAGGCATCTCCACGTGGTAAAAGTGATTTGACCCTTTAAAAACGAGCTTTGGCATGTTTTATGGTATTTTTATGACGTCATGGTATGCATGTGCAGCATGCCTGTGCACACAACCTGCTGATGCTGTTTAAATATACAAAATAAATACAAATAATACAGTTGTTGTACAGAGTTTATGTTGTAAGAATGCAAGGCCTTCATTTTTTTATTGTATGATAATAATAGTATCACGCAAAAACATAATATTGTCAAGATTCAATATCACAAAATAAAATTTAAAAAGTGCTGCTTCATACCAATTAATGCATTCAACCTCAAACTTTTTTCTGATTGACATTCATGAACAAATTAAAGATGAGAGTTTGGTAGAATCCTAGCTTATAGTGTGTTGGATTAAAACAAGAAAATAAAGTATATTTATGTTTTTAAGATGGATGATAACAGTGGACTTTACATAGAAGTTGATGATCTTCTGTACTTATTTTTGATTGATCTTTATCCTCCGAATGAGTTAAGATAAAAAACAGTTTCTAAAAAGGTCATGCTTTTATTTCAAGCTATAAAAATATGACTTCTGTAGAGAAGGTTGTTAAAAGTCCTCCCCTTCACCAACTTAACAAAACATCTCTAAGGAAAGTCACATTACGTTGAAACACACCGCCAACCCATCGCGCCTCATGTGTTCACTCACCATCCTCGTTGTTCTCGCTCTTGATCTGCTCCTCCTGAGACCCGTCCTCGTCCTCGTCGTACCTCTTCTCCTCTGAGCCCTTGTTCCTGGGCGGCCACGTCATCTTGTTCTCCTTCTTGAGCCTCCGGCGGGCGTTGGCGAACCACGTGGAGACCTGCGTCAGCGTCATCTTGGTGATGATGGCCAGCATGATCTTCTCGCCTTTGGTCGGGTACGGGTTCTTCCGGTGCTCCTGCAGCCAGGCCTTCAGCGTGCTGGTCGTCTCCCGCGTGGCGTTCTTCCGCCTCGTTCCACCGTCCATGGAACCGTATCTGTTTAACGAGGAGGACGTATATAATGAGAGGGGTACACAGTAGGGGTGGGAATCACCAGAGGTCCCACCATGCGATATTGTCACGATACGATATTATCACGATACTGCGATACGTTGCGTATTGCGACATATTGTGATTTATTACCTTTTTTTAAAACTGCAAATTGTCCCCAAAGGAAAACTTTGTCAACACAAGTAGGAATTATTTACTATTTGAGGACCAACAAGTTTAGAATTGATTAAATAAAAGATCTATACTTGGCTTCGGTGTATTGATACAATATCGCCGTGCAAAATATCGCGATACTACTCCGTATTGATTTTTTCCCACAGCCCCTAGCAAATAGATCGCGTGATGCTCGTCACGTTACAATTTTTCGAACGTGTCTCTGCACTCTGAAAGTCACGACAGAGCCGGCTGCTTCTTGCAATTATGCAGATTGTTCTTAATAAGCTCCACGGTGCCACTAATAAAGCTTATGTGACCTCATGTTATGATTCAAAGTAGACGTCATAAAAACGTGTCACTTAAGAGATTTAGAAAATGAGGTGAGGAGTGAATCACCCCTCTTTAAGCGCATCGTACAGGTGTTACACATCCCTTGGGGGACTTTAAAACTAACTGTATCAGTGCATTGTGTTAAATAATTGTACAAAAGCATGGATGCACTATGTATACAGTGCAACTACGGTACAGTATATTTCCTGAAACCACTCTACAGAACCTTCTCTGGTATCCAAAGCACATCTTATATCAGTATAAAAAATGGCTGTAATTCTACAATATGTTTGGCTCACATGCATACATATTTTCTAATATCAATGCATCATCGCCTAATAAAAGCATTCCTATCGCAGGATACCACTCCTCCTCCTCTTCCTCCCCCTCCTCTTCCTCCTCCTCCACAGACATCAACCATAGACCTGCATTTAAAATGCACAGTGTTGATTTTCAGTCAGCAGTGAGCTGTAAAAGTCCTCTCCGGGGAGGCTTTTATGAGGCCTTTATTGCTCCGTATAGCTTAGTGCGGGTCAAGCACTGCTAAGGGAATCAAGAGGAGCGCCGCACCTTTCCCATAGCCCGAGTTGTTTCCTTGGCAGATAAAATAGACTGTAAAATTGCTTTATTGAGTGTAATGATGAGCCCTCAGGTAAAAAAAGGGCAGGCTCAGACAGAGTGGTACCGCTGTGGGCCTGCTTGTTTCACTGAGTGCTTCTTCGTTCGCCTTCGACTTTTAGGCCCTTCTGCCGCGTGTGCACTCATCAGCACGGCGGCTGACACCTTTTGCACTTCAGAATTTAGAGTTATTGTTTTAAAAAAACATGCCGCTATGAAGCTAATCGATATGACACTTTTCTTATCAATTAACACGTAAAGAAAAAGTGTTTTCGGTGCCTGTCAGTGCTGGGATTTTTTTTTTAAGTTGCTGATTCTGTTCAAATAGCCGGCTGATCACAGGTATATACTGTTCAATCCCTCCATTTTCACCCACATCGCAGACTCCGTGGGGTTACTGAGGAGACCTTTTTGGACACGGCAGACGTGCTCTTCCCTGAAGAGGCCCGGCGTCTCGTCTCAAAGGGGCTCGAGTCTCGTGAATATGTCATGAGATGAAGGCGACGACCCGGTGTCGCTAGACGTGATGAGAATGGCCTTGACCTCTCTGAGCGACGATCGATTTAACGCTGAGGGGGAAACTCACCCTACACTTTCAGAGTCACGCACATTTTTGATGGTCCTGTTTGATGGTGAGCCATCGAGCCTCGAGATAAGCTCTCATCTCACTCTAACTGGACGTTTTTTTTTGTGTTAAATGACACTTTAGCTTTGAGTTTATTCATGTTTGAGTTGATGATAAAGCGTCTTGCATTGTGAGGTGGGAACAGAAGCCACGTCGTACCTGTCGTACTGGTACTGGCCCAAGGTGGGATCATACGGGTAGTAGGCTGCCTGGGTGATGCCCGCATGCGCAGACGCTGTGGGGTCTTTAGTGTCGAATGTGCCCTGGAATCACACACAAAGACAAGAGGTTAGAGATGATGTACATTAAATAAGGTGCATGTGTACAGGAAGAGCGGCTCCTAGTGCAGAGAATCAGACTTTTGAAATATCCGCTTGCAAAATGAAATACGAACCAACCTGACTGACTATATTAAATGTTAAATAGTCATTTTAGTAAACTATGTGTATACAAAATGAACCTTCAGACAAACAATGGAGTCGGTTCAGTAGCTTGAGGCTAAAACATCCATAAAGGTTCCTGTCGAAAATAATAATAAGCAGTTTAATTTATAATTATCAGTTAGAAAAGCATTCTGAATAGTCTTCTAACCACAAAATATAAAAATATGACAACATATAAGAACATTTAATGTACTGCCACACTATACTTGAACAAACTATATTCTCTGACTTTTAGGCCTATTATGAAAACGTTGTGAATTCCTCTATAATAGATATTTAATAAATGTACTGAATTAATACTAAATCTTTAACGCCAGCATGCTTAAAAAATATATATTTCCAATAGAAACCAACTTATCTCAATATTAAATGTTGCTTAAACTTTTTTAAATGCCTTGCTTCATAAAAATAAGAATCTAAAAGTAACATTGACACAGTAAAAGGTGCCTAACCCGCCTTGCTGAGGAGTGTTTTCCTCTAAATAAAAACAAGTTTAGCTCAAATTATGACGTGAGATAAATCACGTGGAGTAAAAAGCTGGTGTTTTGTGCTGTAAAGCGGAACAGAGAAAGCAGCCTCATCCCTCTGCGGAGCCATTAATCAATGCCAAGGAGCTCCAGGTGAGCGCAGCGGCTTACCAGCGAGTAGAAAGCCGACGCGTCGCTGCCGTATGTCACGTAGTTCCCGTAGCCTTGGCTGCCGGCGTACGGGCTCCCGTACACGCCCAGCGCGGCGGCGGAGCTCAGCTCATGCCTCGCCGTGGCCAGCAGCCGGCTCTCGTACACGGGGCAGTAGACGGGCGTCTGCCCGGACGCCGCCACTCCGGAGTCGGCTATGGATCTGCCGGTGGACTCGCAGCAAGTGGTCAGAGAGTTGGTTGTCATCAGGAACTGCGTGAGGTGGAGGAAC
>NW_027176251.1:327500-380000 GCF_023055335.1 Clinocottus analis | reverse complement strand
ACATGTGTCTAGATCTCAAAACCCCTCTTAGAACTGTCTTTCTTGTGGATGTCAAAGCTTCGTCTTCTGAGGATGATGATGGCGGCACAGGGATGATGTGCAGTATTTATATGACGCTTTTATCCAAAGCGACTCACATTTGTGCTCTATACACAGCAACAGGGAGCAATTCAGGGTTAAGTGGTTCGTTCAAGAGAAGCCGGGGATCGAACCACCGGTCCTCTGATTAGCGTGCTAACCACTGAGCCACAGTCGGCCCTCTTCAAAACACTGCTTTAATGAGCTGTGCAACAATAACCTCCTTGAGTTTTCCTCCCGCTCTCGGTGTTATTTCCCTCGGCCTAAGCGAGCGATTCCTTTTCTTTCTTCACACATCGGGTTCGGAGTGTCTTCAGATCACCAGGGACGAGAGTGAGTTGTGCCGAGCGTTCGGGACGGGGCTGAGGGTTGAGTGAGCACGGAGACGGGGGAACTCGCCTCCATCCAGTGTGGTTCAGCGGCCGTGCTGATGTCGACCTCTGCCGTGTTCAAACTCCCCAATGTGGGTTAGCGTCAGGTGAAAGAAGAACTCGCTCATATTGACTTCTTGAACGTGTAGATTTTGTCTCCTGGTTCCTCTCTCTTTCATTTCTGTAACTCTTCTCTTCAGTCTCATTTATTAAAACCGTCAAACCGACGTCTGAGCTCGTAATCGCTGTCGTTCTTTTTGCTTCAACTTCTGGCTCTTTGTCCCATTTTACCCCCTCTTCCTCCTCCTCCCCCAGTGTGAGACTCATGTAGTGATGTCCATGCGATGTCTTGCGGTCCACCGTCTCGTGCGTTGTTTTTCCGAGTCAACAACGTAGAAACAATAGCTGGAGACAGCCGCGCAGGTCGACTCGCCCGGCGACATGAAGCCCCGAGCAGCTCCCAGGCTCTCCAACAGCGCCCGTGTTTCTTTTTTCTGCAGTCACAGAAATAATGTCCAAGCATTCACACACACACACACACACACACACACACACACACACACACACACACACACACACACACACACACAATGCTTATCCAGCAGAAACATGAACCTATTTGTTGTCTAGTCTAGTCTTGGAGTCCAAATGGAATATTGATCTCCAACGATCCGCTCACTGTATTTCTTATTTCTTCACTTGAACTGCACAATGATTATTTTTCTCCCCCTCCCTCCTCTTCTCTTTTGGCCTCAAAGCCTTTATGGTTTTATGGTTTTTGCTTCAGGAACACAAATGGAGACGTTCGTTGAAGCTGAAGATGTTGATACATATTTTTATTTACTAGATTATGCAAACTATAGTCAACATCTTAAGTCCTTTAATTTAATTAATAAGCCGGTCATCATCTCAGCTCTATGCATGGCTCATGTGTTCAAGGACAAGTCAGTAGGGAAGAGGAGGCAAGTTAGTGTTTAAGAGGGACTAAGCTTTATTAAATTGTTGATTATACCCATTCAATTATTTTGGGAAATAGTGCAATTGTTACTCGATAAGTAGACTTGAAAATATAGAACAAATGTGCTAACAGTGTTGATTTTGCAATCCAGTTATATGACATAATTTACTGTGTTTCAAAATTTGGATAAACTTACAAATACATTTGACTTTGGGAAAGTTTTAGATGCTGGAGTTCTTCTTGTGACTAATAAGTATATCCGTTTTAATGTAGATGCATCTCTTTGTATTTGTTGGCCTCTTGTAGCGCTACAGAGTTGTTTTTATACACGCGTTATGCGATACACATGTCCAACCAGTGGTTTCACACTATTATCCTGATCTACACGGCTCAGTGACTCGCTCATTACGCGACAATGTGGGAACAAAGTCGCTACAAAAATGGCTTAGCATCAAATTTCATCGACGAGGGAAATTCACTCGACAGTTGGTTGGACCTGAAGGACACATCACACGCACAAACTTAACTGATATTTACTCGACAAATCATAGTATAACGTGGCACACTTTGAACCTTCAAGCTAATTACGACTGGCTAACAAGTTAGCTAGTTAGCGGCTTGTGTCAGTTGTCCAGTTCTGCAGTATTTAAATATCAATGTGCCGCAATCTAAATGCTTACAACAAGAAAGCAGGACGCCATTGTTGTTTATCTCACAAATATCACACATTTCTGACTCTCAAAGGCAACTTTTTAATCACTCAGACGACACGCAGGAGATGTCACGCGCACGGCATCGAACGCGTTACGAAGGTGGACATTGAAATGCATTATTCAACCCCCGCAGCATCAGCACCTTCGGCTATGGCGAGACCATTAGACCTCATGTATTATCCCAAGCAGGGCGCGCGGTAAACTCCAATGAAAGTGGACCTTCTAGTCTTTAACAATACCACGATAATAATGTCTGAGATGAGTCTACCCAGCCTTCTATTTTTTTCTCCCCTTCTTCTTCTTCATCTTCCTCTCACTCCCGTCGCTCTCGCCGCTCCTCCTCTCCTCCTCTCCAGCCCCTCTAAGTGGTTTAACATGTCAAAGTTCTCTCGGCTCATCCATAATTGATCGCCACAACGGGAGCATCTTCGCTGCACTTAGTTAACTAGCTATCTGCAGGTGTTCCCTTAGCAACTGACCGGCGGGGACTGAACCGTTTCAGGACCGTATGTATAGACTCCCAAGTCCCCCCCCCCCAAAAAAAATGTGAACCCGATGTGTCTTGTAAATCTTGGTGTTTGCTCCTTGTTCCCTGGCTGTGTTCCTGGTCTTGGTACTTCTGCCCGGCCATTACACGGACCAGGATACGGGCGGAAACAATCTGACGCCGTGTCGCGGCGGCGTTTGCACCTGTTCCCTCCGAGGTCACGACTGTGATTTCAATGTGGAGGCGGATGGATCGAGTTTCACGCCGTTAACGTGCAGAAAATAACAACTAAAACGATAGTTGTGTTTATTTTTATGTGGATTTGATTGCATATTTTACTGTAAATCCAACTATGTCACATGATATCCCTTGTTTTGTGAATTTGTTTCATAATTTAACATATTTTTAAGGCAGATTGTGTCAAATTTGGTCCATTATAGATGTCTTTACATATTTATTTATCCAGATTGGGCTCATATTGGCTCATACGCATTCAGAACAACAGTAAACCTCGGTGGCGGACCTTTTCTTTAATGCGTTGTGTAACACTAGCTGTAAAAAGACAACGTCAAAAAGTCTAAATCTGGAAGAACAGAAAAACCCAAATGGTCCACAGAGGATAAACATGTTGTGTTGAACTGTGTTCAACCCCTCAAACCATCAAAGGAAACGCACTGGCTAAGCTAACCGATGATGCAACATAGTACTAGTAGATTTCCAGAGACATTAACCACAAAATAATGACTATTTAAGTTCACTAACAACATCAACTAATATAGTTTTACTGTCTTTGTTCAAGTAACCATATATGGTCACTTCCGCCTCATGGTGGAACCCACAGCAGGAGCAGATGAACTATTCAAGGAAACTGCAAAAAAAGAGACACATTACTGAGAGATCGTGAGTGAAGAACCAGAGGATTGTCATCAATGTGTGTCGTTAATATTGGGCCAAACTTTTGTTGTGTTTTTCACATGACACATGATATCCATTAGTGCCCTCCCCTCGCTGTTAAAGGGCCTTTTTGGGGGGATTTTGTGCATGGGACAAGAGGAAAACTAAGTATTGCCATCTTTGTTTCTTTAATACTGTCTTTAAATCATCCTTTCTCATAAGTAATCCAAGTAATGGGACCAATCTCTTTTGTTTAACTCCAGTTTAGGATGCTCATGGGAACATCGCAGTCGGAAACAGAAGACATGTAATATGCAAAGTATGTTAGATTTGACAATCTCAGGAGACGATGTTCAAGCAGTATTTCACAATCCAGGAAAAATAAACGTGTCTGAGCGTGAGCTCAACCTCCGTCTCAGGGAACATGTACTGTAAGCTGCATGAAGCCTCCTGGATACACTGTGATCTTTATGTATCAGTTTAAATGGAGCTTTCTTTTCCCCCCGTTGTCCTTTTGGAGGAGAAATGCAAACAGGCTGGCCGGCCAAACAAAGAGACATGTCAATCACCTTTCTGCCTGAATGTGTCCCGTCCTGTGTGTGTGTGTGTGTGTGTGTGTGTTGGTGTCTGTGTGTGTGTGTGTGTGTGTGTGTGTGAGAGAGAGAGCCTGCATGTGTCAACAACGGCCGACCCATCATGTCAGACACCAGAATGACACTGATCGCAGTGTGATGCGCACACTCACACTCACACACACACACACACACACACACACACACACACACACACACTCACACACACCAGGTGGCTTCTCTCTGTCATGACAGACCCAGACCAGACCACTGACACCCTCGACTCCCCCGACACCTGAGACCACTTCCAGTGCGGCCGACCCGGTTGCAGCCATGCGCAGCTAGCAGTCATTGAATACAACGCCCCCCCCCCTCCACACCCACCCTCTCCCACACACACACACACACACACACACACACACCCTTTCCCCATCGATAAATTTGCAAGGAACATTTAGTTTTATATTAATAAACCGACTGCTGTACCAGCCCGGGGTGCTGTCGAGTGTAATCGCTATAATGGAGTTTAATTTGTCTCTGATGCCGTCACTGCAGGGGTTTGACCGATTTTCATCCAACCCGGTCACCTCAGCGTGCCGCTAAAGGACAGAGATCTGCCCTCAGTTTGTCACTGCGCTGGCCTCATGTGCACCATGCAGCCCAGCAGGTGCATCAGCAGCAGAGGGGCCTTTTTTATTAAGACAGGACTTCACCACGATGCTTCCAAGTGCCATGGACAGGTACTTGAGCATACTCGCATACAAGCCCTAAGATTAATGACGCTACACCTCCAAATGTATTTCCCCCCTGCGCTCTCCTTCCTTTCTTCTTATTTCTTTGCCTTGTAATAACAGAAAGAGTGCCCCCAGAATCTAATCCACCACCTTTCCATCTGTTTCTGCTCCAGATGCACGTGGATATTATAAAGTCATGATTCCCCCTTTTCAATATTCACCTCCATAATAGAACCGGTACATTGAGCCGCGAGCTGGGTGAAGGGGCAGCGGATGTGTTATAGGCAGTGATTATCTTCCTGAAGACGACGCAGGCATAGACAGGCACTTACAATTATTTATTCATAATGCATCCACTGAAACACAAATGCACTTTATTGTCTCATTCTGCATCTTATTTTACGCATAAACCTGGGAAATGGGCTGGGCGTTCTAATGAAAGAGCCATGTTAATATCAAGGCAGATAAGGGCTGGCATGTGCAGATGGGAGCACAATGTGGAAACCCAATCACAAGTTCCTTCAATCATTCAAAACCAGAACAAGGGGGAATGGATGCATTTGAATATTTTCCTCTACCTGGAGGTATTAAAACTATACAATTTTAATACCTATTTAACATGCAGTTGCTTTTTGTGCTTCTGATTTTTCGCGGTTCTGCATAAAAAGCCGGCAAGTAATGTCGGAGTAACTGTGGCAGCTATGGGCATGACATGGTTTTTCAACCACTCCCTGACTTTAATCGCTGCATTAAGGTCTTCCTCACTGAGTGGGCTGCTCTCTCCCTGCAGTCTAATTCTGGCTTTCTTCTTCCTTTTTTCTTCTTCATCCGTCTGTTGTCTTTGCTAAAATGCCAGAGATTTGAGGCCACAGAGAACGTTGCACTTCATAATTCAATACATTTAGTCAAGCACAAAAAAAGAGTTTATTTTAGTCTCACAATTGGGAATTCAGAATGATCGAGGTCTTCTGTATCCATACTCTGGATTGCCACGAACAGTCAAGGCAGGAAACCACACATTGGTGACCGTGGAAGGATAAAAAAAGATTTACAGCAGTGTAATGAAACAGTGGTTCTGATGCATGGGAGTCTCCACCCATGACCTCTGACCCACTTTCATGTCCGAGTATCTCAGACAAAACCTATTTCAAAGTTGTGTGTACTCCTTCCAGGAAGTGCATGCCATCAACCAGAAGGTTTTCGGGCCCAGTGATGTTTGCGTTAGGTCCATTCGGTGCACACACAGTCAGTGTGTGTGTTGTTGAGTCGCTTCAATGGAAAAATAAACTGCTTTCACTCTCTGGACCCTGAGGTCATTTTCTCGATTTTACATGATTTCTTAAATTCACCTTTTAAAGTCTTTTGCATATGTGATACATACACATGTGTTGCATCTACAATTGCAGAACAGACTCAGCTCTCTATGTAAGGAGGCACTGGTGCCACAAGGCAAAAGACATTGTAGATACATCTAAATAAATGTCTAATACCCAAATTTGTATTATTGTTTTTTGAGTAGAAATGTTGTCTGTCACTACTTTCATCAAAATGAAAGAGGGACGGAGATAAAATGAGGCTGAGAAATGACTTCATACTACAGATCAAGCTTCATGGGGTGTGTGAAAAGGAACAATTAATACTACAACAGTTTTTGTTTTCAAACTAAATATGTACAATATATTGCAGTCAAAATATGTACAATAGAAAAAAACTTCTTCTTTTTGTCCTTCTTGTCGTCCTTCTTCTTCTTGTCCTTCTTCTTGTCGTCCTTCTTCTTCTTCTTGTCATCCTTCTTCTTGTCCTTCTTCTTGTCATCCGTCTTCTCATCCTTCTTCTTGTCATCCTTCTTCTTGTCATCCTTCTTCTTGTCATCCTTCTTCTTCTTCTTGTCCTTCTTCTCATCCTTCTTCTTCTTCTTGTCCTTCTTCTTGTTCTTCTTGTCCTTCTTGTCTTTCCACAACGTGCATGTTCCAGTTTCAGTTTTTAACAGCCGAGTCGTTAATGCAAAGTGACCAACATCAGGTGAAAACTTTGTCTTTAATCGGGAGAAGATATAATGAAAATATAATGAACATGCTTGATATTTATGCCGGCCACGGCTCCAGAGTTTCCCAAAGTTCAGGTCGTGAGCGCTCACAAGCAGACACAAATGGCCGCGGACGACACAAATCACAAACGCAACGTCTCGTTCATCGGAAACATTCGTTCCCTTTAAAACACGCGCCTGTGGATCGCTCCTGTGTCGGGGTCACTCGGCAAAACAAAAGTAAAAGAGAAAATGAGTGGTGATATGAATATTATGAAGGAGTATGGAGAAGAGGGAAGTCATTCCACCCATCCACGTTTCTTTATTTTCCACTCCGCCGATCACATTTGAATATTTTGAAAGGAGTGCCTATGTTTGCCTTATCATGCATTATTCTGAGGCATTACCTGGGCCTTAACACTGCAATAAAGATGGCTGGGAAGTCTCTCCCTTTTTCACAGAGATGCACAACAATAATAATATTCATACACCGCCCGCTCGAGAAGAGGGCTCTTTCGTTTGACTTTATAATCCCTTTAAAGATGTGCATGTTAGCAGCAGAGATTTAGCCAGTGTGAATGATATAGTAGCTGTTTTTTTTAAAGGCGGTGATAAAAAAAAAAGGACAACGCAGATGAGCAATGACACCTTCAGTTGGGATGTGAAGAGCCACATTGTTGTGGAAATCCGACAATCAGTGTGCGTAACATTGAGATCGGTAAGGAATTAAATTATACGGAAAGATGAGGAGCAGCTATGAAGAGAAATATTTGAGATAGTTACAATAAAATAAAACACTTTAGGATGATACCTTCCTGGACGTGACTGTAAAAGGATTCACAGGGTCAATAAAATAAAAAAAAGAAATTGCTTGACTTCTCCGAAAACAAATAAGTTTGATGTTTGCAGCTTTAGTGACACTCCATTATTTGATAATGTAAATGCATGGACTGGAAGGTGCGGTATATCTGTATTATATTAATTCATTCTAGGATTAATCATTCGTTCTTCCACCTGAAACACACAGCGCCTCCCTGACACACTGCTGACCAGCTATCCAACCCACACGCTAGCTAGCACAGCGCGTACGACAATGTGTCACATTGCTCCCTTATCGTTAACTTCTTAATGGCACGCAATGCCCTCAACACGTGTTATTGCCAAAGAGATAAAAGAAGACATTCCTTTTCTCATCGGCATGCCAAAGCAACCATGAAGCATGACGGCTATAATAAGAGACGGCATTGTGTTTTTTTTGTCCAGATACATTTTCTGACCTGGTGTCGTGTCGTGAGCTGTGTGTTCTGCAGTCAAAGGACTTCTTGGAAGAGAAAACATCTCAGCAATTACTGTAATCTTTCAGTTTTTTATTTAATTAACAACTATGATGTTGTTTTCCAGGTACTTTTTAGATTTACATTCATCATTTAACAAATATAACAAGAAGACATAGACACTAAGTAGTATATAGAGGGTACACAAATACAGTATTAGTTGCTACAATGAAATAAAATAGGGATCAAACTGATTCAATAATAAATACATATTTACTACAATGATCATCTGTCCAGACAGATGAATAAAGGTCAATAAGAGGCTTGCAGAAAGATACCTCACTTCATTTTGTTAGTGCACATTCAATTGATCTAATTGCTGTGTTGATGCAACTAAATATGCAACGTGGACATATTTGCAGGTATTTGCATGTTGGTGATGTGACACACAGCATTTCTTTCAGTGCTTTTGTGCTCCACAAACTACTCCATTGCTCCTGCTGTTGATTTTTTTGCTCCAGTGCTCACAGACAAACACTCTTGTTGGCCTTTCACCCCTTCATGTCAAAAAGTTTGAGCTGATTTTCAGAAACAATCACTTTCTCTGTGGAGATAGTTCAGGGAAATGAGAGGCTCTGGAGGAGGAGATGTGTTGCTCGGGGGGGTGTACACCTCATCCACCTTTCTTTTCCCAAATAAAATAAAACAACACTTGTGTGACATTAGTATTTGAAGTACAGTGCCCTGAAACCATGAATATAAACACATTTATTTGCTCCTGACCCTGAGCCCGAGAGCCCAAAGCCATTTCTCTCACGCACCCGCAGAGGGTCAGCTCTCCAAACCCTTGAACAAAACCTTTTCTATACCTTTTAAGAGACGGATAATGGTGGTGTGCTGGGGCAGACAAACAGACGGAGAGAGAAGCATCCTGGTGTCCGATGAGCTGTTGTTTGTCTCCTTGAGGTTGCCCCCGCAGCCTTGACGCTTGTTGTCTTGCCCGTGGACCTGTTTTAACTTCCCTTCTCTCCTCCCCTCCCCTCCCTCAATCGTTCTCACTCTCCGCTCCATCTCTTTTCCACGAACTCACCCCCGTCACTCTCCCTCCGTCTCTTGCCTCTCTAGCTCTCTCTCTATCCACTTTTCCTTCCAAAAAGGCGAAGGATTCCTGCGGGCCAACCCTCTGAGAGAAGTGTGTGAAAATGCACAATGCGGGTCCCCCGGCGCACCCCCCGCCTCCACCCCACCACCACCACCCGCCTCCACCCTCCTCCACCAGCACAGAGTGTGAGAAGAGGGCCCTGCATTTGATGCCTGACTGACCAAATCTTCTGCCAGATAGCTGGGTCTTTCTATTCCCAGCGGCACGGCGAGAGAGCGTGGCCAGAAGTGGTGCGGAAGGAGAGGGGAAGGCACAGTAATTGTACCAAGGTCTGCAGAGACTCCCCTACCCACCCCTCCCTCCTCATCCCTCCTCCTCCTCGTCTTCCTCCCCTAAACCGCTCCTGAACGGCTTCTCAGTTAAAAGGAAAAGTGTCCCTGGGCAGCGAGAGGCAACTTCTCTCCAAAATAACCAAAAAACAGTGTGCACTCATATATGAATAACGTTCAATTTATCACATGAAAGCCCATATATTGAACACAACACCTTGCCCTGTCCCCTATTCCATCTATTTTTCAACACTCCCGACGGTGGAAGAATAGAAAAGCGGAGTTTAATTCCCAAAGTCGCTTTTTGGATTGGATTCTGCCGAGGAAATCCATACTGTAAACACTGATTTTTTTTTACGTCCAAGAATTGTCGTTGCAACGACAATCTTTACATATTTTTGCAGCCGAGAGCGAGGTTTTCTACACGTCTTGTGTGGGTCTTCTGCTTCTTTGAGACTTTATATCACTTAGCGATGCTTTCTATTGTCGAGCCGCGACAATACCGCCGTGGATTTCTTTGCCATTTTTACGATCTCCATCCATCCAGCGGTGACAACGAGAAGTGATCGGGATAGGACAATGAACTTGACGACAATAAATAGCAAATATCGCCGGCTGACATGGAAAAACACAATAGCAGCACGGGCGCACACAACAATGGATCCAAGTCAGTGTCACCCTCCTCCCTTAAAGAGGCTGCTATTGTAATGCTAAATATTTCATCAGTTGGCTGAGAGAGAAGTTCAGAGGGCCTCGGGAGAGAGTGCCATCCGCCACAAGTACTTGTCAAACCTGCACGTTTTCTAGGATCTGGCATCTTTTCTCTCAGCAGCCCGTGAGAGGCAGACAATGAAAGAGAAATGGCCCTTACTCCTCGGGATATGATGTGAAAATCAATGTGGAAGATTGGAAAGAAACTCCTCCCACTAATTACCATCTATTGGAGCGATAGATTAAGCGGGGAAATAAGGAAAAAATCAAAAACAAAGGGCATCCATTTGAAAAAAACAATGTTAATTTCATCCAGCCGACCATAACAATGGTGTTTAAAGGTGGGAGTCTACCTTCGTTCAAGGATGACGGTTGTCATCAGATCCTCAGCTTCCATCAAAAGTGGTTGAAATTGATTGCAATGGTTCAAAGTGCTTGATCAAGAAATAACCAGCGAGAAGCAAATTAACAAGTTGCCTCAAAAAAAGCAACACAGGCTCCTTTCAGGTGGTGGAGTGTGCGGCGGCGGCGGCGGCGGCGGCAGAAACATTCCAACTCTGGGCTTTTAGAAATGTTTTCATCTCGCCAAACAGTGAGCCTGCGCCGTTACAAGGACTCGACATTGTCACACATTGTAAAAGAGGAACAGCTGCTGCGAGCACGCACGGGAGCATGGAAACCAGGAGCCGGTAACAAGCTGCAGCTTCCTCCGCCGAGCAGAGCGCGTCGGGGTCTTAGCTACGAGTGAAAATGGAGCATCGCTTCAGTCCTGAAAGCTCAAGCAGACTGGCAGAGAAAATATATCCTTGACTCACTTTGCAAAGTGTGTAAGGACCAAGAACCGTGGCCTGACTTTTGAGAAAACAATTCTCTTTTTTTAAAACATAAACTTAATTATCTCCGCAAATACAATGTTTATTAACTTAATTTAAAGTGTTACAATACTGTAACCTCTGTGAAAATATAGATATAGAATCTAACAAAGCAATCTTTGTCCTTATAAACCCCCTATTTTTACCTGTAAAGTCACAAAATATCCGTTGCTTTTTCTTTTTTTTTTGTGTCTATTTTGAAGGCAGAGGCTTCCCTTGAAGGATGTTTCTGCATCCGGGTCGTAGAGCACCAGCAGAAGCTGCTGAAGATTTAAAGGTGCAGTACGCAAGAATCCAACAATGTTTTCACATAGAACAAGTAGCTTTTCTACATTTGAACCAAACAACATGTTTCTTTTACTAAAACACCTTCATGTCAAGGCTTTGTCTGTTGCAGATTCACATTCCTCAGGTCCTAACCTTTCCAGAAAGGTGTGTTATTAGCATGTGGGATGTTGTTAAAGGCCCTGAACCATGGAGTTGGAAACACTCAGGAACCGCTCGTGGAGGCGTTTTTGCCAAATCTTGCTCATTTGGGGTTCATACGAGCACTTGAACGCGGGGAACAAGAGGTACAGATGGAGACTAAAGGGTTGCAATTTAAAAGACTGCAACAAGGGGAATGAGAGAGCACAGCGAGCTCCCACTGAGGGCCTGGAAGAGGCAGACAATATTCAGTCCCGCTATAAAGCTTTAACAGAGGCATGAACCAGCGCACGTATCCCACATGACCCGATACAGAGAGTCCTAACACCCGGAGTCAGCTGGGAGGAGAGCCATCTCTCTCGGACGAAGACGCTTCAGAGGACGTCTGAGCGCTACTTTTCTGAAGGGTCCCCATCCATTTCAAAGGCTGCACATTTTCTGCATCTCTTCCAATTCATTACCCCCCCTCCTCTCGCCCACATGTATTATTCTGCCCGCTACGCGTCCCCCCCCCCCCCCCCCTCCTCTCGTCTCTGGGGGCAAATTTATTGGTTGAAGCATTTTGACTCCATTTACCTTTTAAAAGCCACCGTTTAATGCTCGATATTCTCTCTCTCTCTCTCGGTTCTGTTCCTCGATAGCCTGGGATCTTTGAGCCGGGCCTTCCTTCTGCTCGGATGAGCAGCGGCACTTTGTTCACTCTCCCATTACGGCGAAATATTGGAGATGAGTTTTGGGTCGGAAGATTTCGAGTTTGTTAATTAACATACGTTTCGCAATATTGGTCATTTTATTCATGGAAATACTGTAAATATATATCTTTTTTTTTCTGGCTGAATGTTTGAAAAAAAAAAAAAAAGATTCTGCAATAATTTGTGCACATCGAATTCAACACAGTATGTGAGGCTAAACGAGCCGGTGGTCTGATGCTATATAGGACATGATTGTCCTATCTCTCCTCTCTGCGTAGGGGGCGTGGGGCATTATGCATATTTCAGATAGATTTAAGCAGCGTCCTGTGGGTCCTTTAAGAGCCCATCATATTCATGAGGATGACATATTATCACCATCAGGAGAGTGTTGCAGAAACTCAGAGAGGAGATGACTCTAATTGTTGCTGGCGTTTGGAAAACACACTCCAGCCACTGTGTGTGTGTGTGTGTGTGTGTGTGCGTGTGTGTGTGTGTGTGTGTGTGTGTGTGTGTGTGTGTGTGTGTGTGTGTGTGTGAGGACAGATACGTTCATAAGCAGCGCAGTGTGGCAATTGCAATCTACCACCAGCAATGTTTGCATTGATTTAAATGCACACATGACCATTTATTTGTGCTATGCACTGAATATGTTTTGCTAAGATTGTCATATTGTCATTTTCTCTAATTATATGCCGTCAACGTTATTGTCTTAAAGTGTAGAAATGACGATAATTGATAACCGCAACGCTTTCTCAGAGACTGAGATCAAGACTAAGCAGTCTGGGTGACCATCTACTCTAAAAAGAAACACTTTAAAAGTATTTTAGGGGCAAAGAGTAAAACCTCCCCAATAAAAGCGAGTACATTGTTAGGGAGACCTCAGGGTCCTGTGTTAGGACCCCCAGCGGTGTTACAAGCATCCACGTCCCCGTGAACATTCATTCTCATACACTACACAGGAGGACACAGGCGTATTGTAAGTGGGGGCCACGGGCATCGGCGGGACAGGGACATAAATCTTGGTGCCCTGAGGACAGGTGAGCGAGGAAGTTTAAAGGCCCACACAGCTTTAATTGTCACAGTACAGTAGAGGACAGCGCTGTTACCTCTCCACTGAGACCACAGCTGTGTTCCAGCTCACACTAGATGTCGTAGAAATGGATTGAAGTTTCAATTAGCGGGGATTAAATTTGTGAAGGCCCGCGCTCCAAAAATTATAATGTTAGATGAACGGGAATAAAACATAGTTGTTATCGTTTTTATCTTTTTCTTTCGGGGTTACACTGATGATGATTCACTGAAGTAACTTCTCTCTGTAATTGTTCGTGCACACGAGGCTGCATGAAGGCCGAACCAGAGCACCCAGAAGCATTACTGAAGCAGCCATTACACAAGTCCCCAGTTGCTCGTCTGCACTGTGAGCGGACAATACGACAGAAATATCAAGGACAGTTCAGACTGCTGTGAATTTAAATGTGACCAGTAAACTGTGGAAGTTAACTGAAGAAAAGATAGAGATTGTGTTTTAAAAACATGAAGTCTCCTACGGGAAAGTATTCAGACCAAGCATAAAGGAAATATAATGAGAGGATGTAAAAACGTTGAGAATCATCTGGAAATACCAATTTGTGGAATAAAAACACAATTTTTAGAATTTTTGTCAAAGTTTTGATAATAAATCAAACACTTACTATATTTTCAAAATGCTAAAAATATGTTTTATTCATCTCCTCTTATTTTCTCCTCATTCCTGACACGCAAACTTCCATAAAATCATCCTCAAGCGGTTCAACAGTATTTACATCTAAATGTACTAACAGCACCTGAAGTAAAAGAGCTCATTATGCAGCATGACTTTCAGAGGAATGGATATTATATTACTGAATTATAATAGTATGTTGCTTTGATATTGTATAATATATTTAACATTAAAGTTTTGGGAAGAGATGGTAAAAGAGTAAAAAGTGAAATATTTGCCTCCATAATTTAGTGAAGTACAGTAAAGTGGCATCAAATGAAAATACTTAAGTAAAGTACTGGTGCATCTAAAAGTACACGACTAGTATAAAACTGTGACGCGTGCATGTACATCAATCCCTCAATTAGCTTCACGGTTCACCTCTGGTCTTCGTAATGAGTTATATCCTGTTGGATCTATGACGTGATTGACAGGCAGGAATGCTGTGTTTGTCCGAGCAGGCCTCTGGATTGCATCAGTCACACCTGGCGACCGCCTCGGGCTTACCAGCCTGTAATTTCATGGCTCAAAAGTACAATGTCTCATTCTGTCAACATTCCCTCCTGATGGACGCGCGCTCCTCGTGCTCGCCAGATCCATAGCGTGCGTCCTGCTACGGCGTTTCCTTACGGCGTTGTGCGAACGCTGCGCGATATATTTACATACCGCGTCCTTCATTTTTGCATTTTTTAATCCTTCATGTATCAGAAAAGATACTTTGAGGCGAGAGAAGAACGAGATGAGATTGAGATTGAGATTAGTGGCAGCTGTGAATCACTTTTCGGTGTAATCGGAGACGTCGAATGACGGCGGTCGACGCTTTTGTGTCGTCTTCTGTGACTGTAAGTTAGAAAAGCCGCCTCTCTCTCTCTCTCTCTCTCTCTCTCTCTCTCTCTCTCTCTCTCTCTCTCTCTCTCTCTCTCTCTCGCTGTCTCCTCGTATGTAAACCACACATCACAAATCACCTGCGAGGACTCTAAGTACACACCGCTCCGTGCATCATAAACAACACACATTTACCTCTTTTTTTTTCTTCTATCTCCTCGCGCGATTATTAAGCTAAAGCGCTTTGCCGCCTGCCCCGACCCGCTATCTTATATCTCAGAAATAATGAACAATAAGACATGCCTCCGCTCCTTCAATCGTTGTGATAATGGTTTTCAGATAATCAATATGCATATGGTTGTACATTTAAATTAGGATCGATACCGTATGCTTTGCTTAAGTAATACTTTATGCTAACAGGACATGTCGTTAAGCTAATTTGGGAGCGGCGTTTAAGTACCCAGATGACTTTGGAGTAAAGGGCTCGAGAGCGGTGACGCCGCAGGAATCCAGATGAGCCGACGGTGTTAACGGCAGTTAAAACACTTCATCGGACAATTATGATCCTTCTGCTTTAGATTGTGTTACAGCACATGTGTTGAACAAGAAAAACAACATTGCTATATGTCTTCTTAATGACTTGCATACGCTGCCGTGGAGGTTAGGATCAGTGTCTCTCGTGGGAAAGAAGAACAAGAACAAGAACAAGAAGAAAGAAACACAATTTTAATTGTACTCAAAAGGAGGAGAGCACTTCAATGTGTCTGAACGTCACGTTGAACTTTAGCATCCACGGCTAGCCCCGAGGAGGGGACGTGTGTGTGTGGGGGGGGGTTCAAAGGTCGGGCGAAGTGCGACGCTTTATCACCGCCGGGGAAAAAGTCATTTTCTATCAAATCGATTTCCAAATGATCAAAAGGCCCAGAAGGCATCGGTGCTTTATTACCGCCGCGTTCAAACCAAAACACAAGCGCACATGTGAAGGAGGAGGAAATAGGTGATTTTTTTGTAATTTACTTTATTGATTAGCATTATTTACGGTAATTGCTATAAAAACGTGTCTAAATTCTACATAAAATAAAAAAAATCCCCCATGCACGTTCTATTATTTACATGATTTAGTTGGATGTGAATAGTCTATCAGGGGGAAATAAAACACGGAGGCGGGTGCACGGTATGCATGTGTGCACGGATAGGTGCTCATTCATGAATATGTGTATCCTTGTGTGTGTTACCCCCCCCCTCCCCACCCCTCCTTGCTCTTGACAATGGAGCCCTCTTTAGATTTGCAGCTGATGGCGTGTCACGCTGAAATAGATCCCCCTCAGCACTGACACCAGAAGTCAGACAGTTTGATGGTTCCCCAACTTGGGTCGCGCTCCGTGATTGACGGCTGGTAGATTGCCTGCCGACCAAACATGAGTGTGAGGGAGACACAAGCCTAGTCAATATCCCCCCCCCCCCCACACACACACACACACCCGCCTCCTGATGTGTTTTAATGCCTGCGCATGCATAGAGAAGAGAGACACACACACCTACACACAAACACACACATAGATGGTGTTATCAAAGTTTACTTTCTGTCCGTGTGATATTAGTTGTACTTACGTGGAGGAGTTTCTTTTTGCTGATGACTTGACGTTGTTCACACACACGTCTGTGCCGACGTGTGTGTTCCATGTGTGAAGACAAACACAATATAAAAGCGGGCAAATTCGACGCCATGCGACGGCATCACGGCGTACCTGAAGGGGAGTCATGCAGGGATCTGGAGAGGATGGATGAACGTGTGGAGTGTTGTTGGACATGGAGATGGAGAGAGAGAGAGAGAGAGAGAGAGAGAGAGAGAGAGAGAGAGAGAGAGAGAGAGAGAGAGAGAGAGAGAGAGAGAGAGAGAGAGCAGTTACTTTTTTTTAAAGAAACCATGAAACACACAGAGGACTAAAAAAAAAAGTGCATGAACAAGAAAAACGGATGAATTGAGAAGTGGAGAAACTTACAAGATAACAGATGTGAACAAACTGTGTGTGAGAAAGAGAGAGAGAGAGAGAGAGAGAGAGAGAGAGAGAGAGAGAGAGAGAGAGAGAGAGAGAGAGAGAGAGAGAGAGAGAGAGAGAGAGAGAAATGTACAATATATGACAGAATAATGCATAATACATGTGTAGAGACACAGGATACAAATGATAATGTGGTGAAATGCTGAGAAATTTACATTTAAAAAGAGCATGAAGGAAAAGGAAACACATGAAGTCCTCAAGTGAACCTGAAAAAAAAGAATAAAGTTTTTATCAAGTTGATTTAATTCAAGTAGTTTTATAAACAGACTGACAACAATTCTACAGTGGAGGGGTCTGGATTGAATAAACACACACACACACGGTGCACGCACACACACACACACACACACACACACACACACACACGCACAGAGGCCGGTGAACTGAGGCCATCATCAAATCACGCTGAGCATTGTTACATTTGAACAGGAGAGGCAGCGGGCCGGAAAGACCCTGTGTTCGTCTGAGAGAGGGTAAGAGAGGGAACAGTGTGTGTGTGTGTGTGTGTGTGTGTGTGTGTGTGTGTGTGTGTGTGTGTGTGTGTGTGTGTAGCAGGAAGCGGTGAAGTCAGAGGGAAGAGAATGGACAGAGAGGGGAAAAGGGAAGAAGTGGTCACTCGACGCAGAAGAGGGGAAAAGAGAGGAGGCGAAGCTAAAGTGGTGAGAAACTACAGAAATGACAAGAAGGCGACGGAGGGGACACGGAGGAGGAAAGAAGGGCGGATCAACTGAAGGAAAGAGGGAGCGCAAAGTGAGGGAAAGAGGAGGAGGAAAAAGGGAAAAAGAAGCGGGTGATTGGAGTGTAAAAGGGGGGAAGGAGGGATGGTTTATGGAAAGGCAAGGAGGCACCCAGGGGAAGACAGGAGGAGGAAAAAGGGTTGAAAAGGTGGGAGGAGAAGTGTGGAAAGGAGAGGCTGAAGTCCTGGGGGAATATCTCCTGTTGCCCGTCCATGCCACTTCTGCAGGTCAGCGATGAATTCCTCCTGTTTTACTTTCTAGATGCACGCTCCTCTGCTCCTGAGCTCCAACCCCTCGGTGTTTCTTTCAGGAGGATTATCCTCCATTCCTTTATGGATAGAGGGGATTGGAGGGTAAAGAAGAAAAAAAAAACACATAAGTGTGTATATTTATTTGAAGATGGATTGTCAGTCTTTAAATCACATAAAGGGGGAAACAAAACACAGGAAAAGGAAAAAGGTCATTCTGATGGTTGTGACCAGAGGGGGTGTTTTGGTGCAGGGAAATTGCAGCGTATTGCTTTTGTGACAGAGGAAATGTAAACTGGCCGTGCGGGGTGTGTGACCTCTCGGATGTGGGAGGAAGAGGGGGGGGGGGGCTAAATGGACACGAAACAGCCCCTGGGAAAACGTTCCCCAGCTCCTAATGTAACTAAAACAGTTGTGTGGACGTGGCGACGGATGATTGTTTCTTTATGTGCCCGCGAGTCGTCATTGCGGAAACATCGTCCACGAATGTGATGAGGACGCCGGTTTGCAGAGAAAGTCAACGGTCAATCACTCGGGGAGAAAAGATGTCAGAGGGGGATTTGAAAATGAATGCAAACAACGTTTTTAATGTCAAATAATGAAGAAATAGTGGAATTAATGGCAGTCAAAATAGGAAATATTGATATATTTTATGGTTAAACCTCAGCACAAATCAATGCAAGTTATTCAAACATAAACATGCTTAAAAATAGGACATTTTTGCATATCATTTCCCCCCAAAATCCTGATAAATCAGTTGTTTTCTAAGCAGTGAAGTCAGTGCGGCGCTCCAGTCGTGAGGTCAGGAGCTTGTGGAAACAGTATAAGAGCTGCCACCTGCTGGCATCCTGAGGTATTGCACCCATGATGCTCAAAATCAGCACACAAGAGCACCAGATGCAGCGTGAAGAAACACAGACACACACAGAATGTAAGCACACAGTAAATATCACAAGCGTGGAGCTCAGAATGAGTGAAATAAAAATAAAAATACACACTAGACAGCAGATAGAAGAGATAAACATACATGAGGTCTTTCTAAACAAGCTCAAGATGAATTATAATGAAGACTTAAATGCATCACGCAGCGTGAACGCGAATCTACAGACAGAAATAATATGTGAAAAGCATGTTTTATGATCCCATGTCCTCGTGGAGGTGCACGTTGACGTGTAACATTCTGCTGTGCAGCAAAGCCATTAACGCAGAATAAAGCGTCCGTAATGCGACACCGAAAGCTTAACAGTCGACTGGGCCCAGTCACACCTTATCAATGCTAAGACATTTAAACACGGCCTGGACATCACGCCTGCGCCGTGTGATTTAATACCTCTTAAGCATCCCCTGCAACACACACACACACACACTTACACACACACACACACACACACACGCACACACACACACACACATCCACGAGCACACGTTCGCATTGTTTTTCTCCCTTTCCCTTCATCCCACGTGTGGTGATGCAGATTTAAAGCAGGCGTTGTTAAAGTATTTTGAGTGTGAGCACAAACCCAAACGTGCACACACACACACACACACACACACACACACACAGGGGTGGGGGGGGGGGGGGGGGGGGTGACGTTTTTGTGTTAGGAAAATCAAAGCATGATGCAAATGTGTTGTGTGCGTGTGCGTCTGACTCTTTTCCGTTACTGTTGAGACGTTAACCTTTAAGACACCGACATCGGTCTTTAATAGGTCGCATGCTGCCCTCTCGCTCCTCTGTCAGGAAATCAATGGAGCGAAAGAAGAGAGAGTTTGAAAATAATCTTGCCAGCTTGTCTGATTACGTGTGTGAGTTACATGTGTGTGTGTGTGTGTGTGTGTGTAGATAGCCTTTTTGATTTGTAGTGTTAAAACATTCCTAATAAATCAGTTAAATCACATCTTCTGTTGGAGTATTCATGTTCTCACAGTAAGCTACTGCCCTCCATGCAACAGTTCAGGTCCAGTGGCATATCGGGGAAGTCCTTTCAACTTTGACATCCTGGATTACCGACGCTCAACCTCACGCTAATCTCACGCTAATGACGTTAGCGTCTTTAGAGCTGAGGGAAAGCAATCTAAAGCGAAAGAGAGACATTGACTTACCGCTCACCACCCCTGAAATGGATGTTTTTACATCATTGTAAAGCCACAACAGCAACTACAGATCACACACACACACACACACACACACACACACACACACAGCCGCAGTGGAGACGGCGTGCGGTGGAGGAAACTTGTGTGTTTTGGTGTTGGATTGATTTTCTCTTCCAATAGAATTATGTGACTGCTCCTGTTTCTCATCCAAAGCGTTACGATTTCATTTGTTCAGGATCAGGTCACTGCACGGGACGCTCCTGATGCGGCCCGCAGATACTACACAAGTACACACACACACACATACACACACACATACGTAGTGTATAACGATTGCACACACACACACACACAGACTCCGGCATCGCCGGGTCAATCAGGACGTGTATCCCAGAAGTCATTAGCTCTTAATCAATTTGCTGGTTTGAAACAACGGCGGCGCTCCACTGACTGCAAGACATGAAGGTCAGTTCACTGGTCACGGCGAGCAACAGGACTAAAAGAGTTGTGTGACGTCTGAACGTTTAGAAAATAAACCCTGACATCACAAAGGTTATTTCACATATTTGCTCTTGGGTTGCATTATGGGAAATATGGGGCTTAGGAACTACAAATCTTTGATATTCGTTGTAAAATGTTATAAATTCTTCCTCCTCAAAGCCTCAAAATGTGTGGAAGTGGAAGAACAAATGGTCTGCGCCGGAAAGGTAATGAAAGGTTCATTAGAAAAACCTAATTTGAGAAAGAGGAGGCGTTCACAGAGAGGAAGAGAGAGAGAGAGAGAGAGAGGGAGATGAGTTTTGGCAGCTTTAAACAGGCCAGTGGAAACTCAAACTGCCTGGTTGACATCTGGTGCCTCTGGTGGGCTCGGATCATAATCAATAATGGAAGAAGTGGAGGAGAGCGCACTGCTCCCTCTTCTGTCGACTGTACATCCCTCTCTTTACTGTCCACTAATCCATTGTCCTCCCATCTACATGAACGAGGACCTTTGGGCTTTTAATTCAACACAATCAAACAATTTGATGTTAAAATGCTCAACAGATGTTTTCTTCATCCCAATTAGAAGCAATTTAACAGCAAATATGGTGAATAATTTCATTCAGGTACACAGGACCTACAATTTCCACACTTTTATTAGGGGTGGGAATCACCAGAGGTCTCGCGATACGATATCGTTACGATACTTAAGTCTCGATATTATCGCAATACTGCGATATATGCAATATTGCGATTTCTTAGCTTTTTTATAACTGCAAATTGTCCCCAAAGGAAAGCTTTGTCATTCTAGGACCAAAAATGTTTAGAATTGATTAAATAGAAGATCGATACTCAGCTTCTGTGTATTGATACAATATCGCCACGCAAAATATTGGGATACTATTCTGTATCAAGCTTTTTTCCCCCAACTCTAACTTTTACTAGCCCGAACACCCTGGATGTAATATAAATGTGTGTGTGTGTGTGTGTGTGTGTGTGTGTGTGTGTGTGTGTGTGTGTGTGTGTGTGTGTGTGTGTGTGTGATGGGGGGGAGGAGAGGGGGTTACGTTGTGCGGTTGAGCAAAATGTTGTCTGATATATGTTCTTCGCAGAAAATGAGGCCAATAAGTCTGAGTTTGAAAAAAACAATGAATCATATTATTTTTGTTTTAACGAAAAATGAAAACGGGTCCCACAGACCCGAACACCAAACAAGGGTTTTAATGGAACATGTGTTTTCTTATATTAATTCTCACACATGCCACTTCACCCAGTGGAACCGGACTGACATCTATTTGCTTTTGTTATAATAATGTCAAGAAAGATACGCTGAAAGGAGCAGATTGTTACCAAAGCTTGTTCCTTTCCGAGTCCCTTTGTGAAGATTCCTCCCACTACTACACATTCCTCACCTCGGAGACCACCACCATGAACCACGACCCACCCCAAAAAAGTCCTTCCTGGTCGCCCATATCCACGTTTTTCAGACCACCCACAGCAGCAGGTCGTCCGCTATCTGATTACTCGTCTGATTACTTGTACACACGCATCTCTTTTCTTCCCCCGACGATATTCCAGAACCCTTTTCTATCTCCTCTCCTCCCTGTATCCTTGTGTCCTCCTCCCTTCCTCAAGCGAGACCCCCCACACCAGTGGCAGATTGTCGGGCCATCATCCCATCCCTCTTCTCCCCAATCCCCCGGCCACTCTTTAGGTTTCAAACTCCATTTGGCGGATCTCGTCTCCTTGGTAAATGAGTCTGAAGTGGTTTGGACAGTTGCAGATAGCTTGTTGGAGGGCCAGCTGCCACAGATACTACTTATGTATTCATCTCTACATTGATTAATGGAGAGAGGGGTCACAGGTCAAGCTTTTATTGTGGAAGAAGCCGCACTGGAAAACAAATAAATACTGCTGTTTTCTTCCCTTCTGGTCTGATGTAGTTATGATCAAACCGTCCAAGGAGGAGAGGTGATGTCATATAGTTTGGAAACAGTTATACATATTGGATGAACTGTTATTTGAGAATGTACAAAACTTTCTAATACTGCTGGGCTTGTTAAATACAGAAAGAAACGTCTTTAAAAATAACGGTTTGGTTTTCACTCTACATGTTCTAACAGTGTCTCTTGTATTGTATGTCATGTTTCTGTTCATAATAATTCCCAAAAATGTTGCTCTAACTAACCGCCACACTGTAGAACATCTCTAAATGTGTGCACAGATGTATGTGTGTGAGTGTGTGTGTGTACGTGTGTGTGTGTTTCATCAATTCATGCTCCTCTAAGGCAGATGGTTTAAGTCAGTTTGCACAACTCAAGCTTCTGCTAAATGATTTTCTTAGTATGCAAAAATAACTTTGCAATTGGCAAATGTGTCCAAAAAAATCCTCTTTTTTTTCTACAAATTGACTGGCAAAGTATGTAAAATATACAAGATATCCAGAACAGACGCAATGGAGCCGCTTTGAAAGAGTTGTAGAACTCCTAATGTTTACGGATGGATATGTTTTGAATATTTCTGTGAACATATATTGGAATTATTTCCATTGGATGCAATGATGTAGCCATAAAAACACCGTCGTGAAACAACAGTGCAACATCTCATCGTAGCTTCCATGTAGCATTACAACAGCTGATACACAATGCGATACAGATTCTAACAAAGTTAAAGCTCCTTCATGGGACACAGACAAAGGAAACGATCCGGTTTAAGCGTCCCTGAAGTCTGAAACCGATCCTAAAAAGCCGCGTACAGCTAACGGGATGCTAATCACAAACAATGTGCCGTACTTTAAGCACAAAGCAAAACACATTGAGATCGGCGGCTGCTGCTCACACCGCCGGCGTGTAACGTGTTTCACCAGTTGATTGTGGACACAAAGCGCAGACACGGACGTGTAAACATTTTACTTGGACTTCTAATGTGCCGCCTGTCAACAGAAAAAGGGAAAGAATCCACACGGCGGCGTGACCCGGCGCTCAGCGTCTTGCCCCGCTGATTGGCAGTAATGCTATTTAATCAAATGTCAAACAGCACAGGTTTATGGTACACAGGCCAACCTTTGAATCGCTGCTTCAAGTGAATGGAATGTGCGCACACACACACACAAACAAACACACCGAGACACACACAGGGGCTTAAGCACACGCGCAAACAAACACACACTGAACGCATTTTACTGAGCAGTCAAAGCTTTTGAGTCAATAATTTTGATATCAGAAACACTATTCTGTCCAGTGTGTGTGTGTTTGTTGGTTTGTGTGTGTGTGTGTGTGTGTGGGAAGGGGAAAAAGTCATCACTCCAACGTCTTGTTCATGCGCTTGTCATTTATTCGCTGCGGTATATATACAGGGAAACATTCTCAGATTTCAAAAACTCCCCTGCCATTTCAGAAATAATTGGCCGGTTCCTCGTGCTGAGCAGACGCCACGTCCAGTTTTTTTCCTCACGCAACAGAGCTGCCAAAGCTCTCTCTCTCTCTCTTTCTCTCTCTCTCTCTTCTCCCTCTCTCGCTTTTCCTGCTGACAATGTGTCAACATGTAGATGTCAGCAACAATAACAATAAAACTGTTCCGTGAATGATTGAGATCTCACTTCGTCGGTCCGACGCCATACAAGGTACATTACAATGAAATACAACCGGCTACGTGTGTGTGTGTGTGTGTGTGTGTGTGTGTGCAATCCAGTATGTAGAGCTGTTGCGTTATTAAATTAAATGGAAATGTTAAAATCACCAGTTTCGTCGAGAGGTGTTTATTCAGTAAAATGGTTACCTTCAGCTTTTCAAACAATTATTTGATATCTCAGCAAGTAATGAAGGCTTAAGAGCTTAAAGTGTGTGTGTGTGTCCGTGTGTGTGTGTGTGTGTTCACTCCAGGCTACCCGTGTTTCTATTCATGTGCATGACTCTGTGTGTACTTGTGCTTATTACAGTTTTGACATCCATCCTCATGTTGAATCAAGTCAAACTCTCAGGGCGAGGACTGCTGAGCTACCAAGAAAAAACACTCATTGACTCTGTTTTGGTTTCCTCCCCAGGCTTACTTCTTTCATTATCTCCTCATTTGTGCCCGTCCCCTAAAGTGCCCCACACACACACACACACACACACACACACACACACACACAGACACGCACACACACACACACACACACACACACACTTTCAATCTCAGGAGCTTGTCTTGAAGAAAAAAAGTACAAAATGAATAAATAAATGAAATAAATTCTGCAGCCATCGTGACCTCCACTTCTTTAAAACTGACAGTAAAAACTGTGGAGCCTGTTTTTGTCTTCCCCCGTGTTTGAGTCGTCGTATGAACCCCAAATTAGTTCCAATACTTGTGTTTATTGTATGTATTTGTTCAGCAAAGTCTTGGGAAAAAATGTATGTCTGCAAAAAAAACACTTTTAAAAGATATTTTGATGGTAACTATGAACATCCAGCATGATATGAGCCAGATTCCCCAAAAATGCCTCCTGGAGCGACAATAAGACACCTTTTTGTAAAGATTAGGACCTAAAGAATCAGAACCTGCAACAGAAATCACAATAAAACAAAGTCTTGTCCTGTTAGGAAGGAGTTTCAGTCAAAAAACTGTGTCATTCGGTTAAAAAATGGAAACAAATGACATATTTTATGTCAAAAGATTGTCTGAACGGGGCATGCTGGGACTTAAAATGAGCGCGGGATGATTTTCACGCTATGTTTCCAAAAGGTTAAACATTGTCAAAAAAAAATCATTTTGTTCTCTCACAATTATGACAAAAAAATAAATATGGCAAAAAAAGTTGACAAAAAAAAAAAATCATGATTTTTTTTCAGTGACAAAAAAAAAGTATGACAAAAAAAGTTGACAAAAAAAAAATCATGATTTTTTTTCACAATGACAAAAAAAAGTAAAGCAAAAAAAAATTTGACAAAAAAAAATCATAATGAAAAAAGTCGACAAAAAAACAAGATTTTTTTTCACAATTATGACAAAAAAGTATAGCAAAAATAAAATTCCACAAAAAAAATATTAAAAAGTCAACCAAAAAAAAATCATAGTGAAATTTTGTTTTCACAGTTATGACAAAAAAAATATATCAAAAAAAAAAAGTTGACAAAAAAAATCCTGAAATTTTTTACATTGTTCAATGCCATGAACACTAAGTCCAGTGTGCGTGTTTTAAACTCAAACTCGTGACCGTTTTAGTCACAAAGACAGAGAAAAAGAAGGAAACACCTTCGGCCTTCATCAAATCCCACGGACCGTCCCCGGCCGTGTTCCTCTGCTTTCTCTCCATCGGCAGGTCTTCAGCTCATGTTGGACGTCACTGGGAGGAGAGCCGTTGCTCCACAGCGTCTGATGGTTGTGTGCGGCGCTTCAGCTCCAGAATAATCCCACGACTCATCCACTCTTCAGTAATGCAATCCCGCCTGAAGGGGATGAGGAATAACCGCGATAGAAGGAGAAGAGCAGCAGTGAGGAGGTGAAGGGCCCGGTATCGCAGCGGAGGAGAGGCCCCGTGAGCTCTGGCATTGTTACGCAGCGCTCTGGATGAATCTTATCTCCGGCGTTATGAGCAGTCGGATTTAAAGCCCCCTTGACATTTACCTGGAGAGCTTTTCCCAACATCTCACCTTTCATTTATCTTTCCCGGTGCAGTGGCATCCATTCATACAAAGGTCTACAGTCGCTCCAGTGCGGCCAACACCAGACATGCAACATGCATAACTGCTCAAAAGCACGTGGGGGATCCATCTGCAGCGTTATAGTAAAGCAGTGGAGAGATTAGTTATTGATTTTGAACAGTGTGCGATCACGTAGAGATCACATGCTGCTGCCGTGAGCTTCTGGCTGAATGTACAGAAGCTCCCAAATAATAGCTGGAGATGCTCTGCAGGGCGTATGGCGACAATTTGAGGAATTCAGATAGATTAGTGAACATGCAGCTGCGTGTTTGTATTGGTTGTGAATACTTCTGGCATATTTAAGCAATATGGGTGGAATATAAGGCAAATATGGACAGATATTAGAGTTCTGGATTGGGCTGAGGTTTTGTTTCAAGGATATATGAACAATTTTAAACACCATTTTGAAATGATGTGACAAGCTGACCACAGCTGCTCCATTCCACTAAGAAGTTACACACTTTTCAGAGATAACTTACAGGAACAAATCAAAATTAAAAGAGTAAGTGTTTAAAAGTCATTTAATCCTCATGGGATTTCTGATTAAATTCCCTGCCATTGTGCTTTGTTATTTACTCCAATATGAGCTGCCGAAGAGAGACACAATATGCTTAATATGACACAAGAGGCTCATTACTATTAGCTGTAGACGCACGAGGAGTAAATATAAAGTACAAGCGACTCTTGAAATTGATTGTCGCAATAATTCAAGACACAAACTAATAAACAAAGAAGACATAAATAAAAATAAAAAGCTCTTTTAAGCAGCCATTCCTAGTCTAACTGCTCTCATAATTCCCTCTGATAGTTCCCTGGGGATCAACTTTCCTTTCAGTCTGTGTGCAGTCCACACACACACACACACACACACACACACACACACACACACACACACACACACACACACACACACACACACACACACACACACACACACACACACACACACACACACACACACACGCGCGCGATCCCTCTCTATCATGACTAAAAATGAAGAGTTGCTTAAACGGCTGCTTCAGTCCTCCACAAGCAGCAGTAATAAAATATCTCCAGTGTGCATTCTGATCAATGGAGGAGAGAAGAGACACAATCTGGCAGGGTTAATGGGCCCCATTCCACTTAAATACCATACCAGGGACTCTGGGGAGACAGAGATGGAGGGAGAGGAGAGGGAGGGAGGAGGGAGGGAAGGGGGGAAAGAATGGAAGAGAGGGGAAAGAAGAGAAGATGTCGGGAGAAAAAGAAATGTATGAAGAGGTATTAGGGAAAGAAGGAGTATGAATAATTGAGGCTGTGTAAAGGGGACGGATGTAAATGATAGAGGGAGATGGAAGATACGATGAGGAGGGAGGAAGAGAGGAAAGGAGGGAGGAGAAAAAGAAAAGTGTGCTTGGAGTAACTAATCATGTGCGTGAGGACTCAAATGTCATCAACGCCGCGGATCCGTTCGCTCATTTGAGGCTTTATAGTTGAAAAGAGGTAAAATTGGAACGAAGCTGTACTTTGGGGAGGGTGAACGTCTTCTCCTGTGTGTGTGTGTGTGTGTGTGTGTGTGTGTGTGTGTGAGTCGAACACGCGTGTGCTCGGGTGAGCCGCGTGTCCTTTAGCCGGCGCTCAGGAAGAGATTGAGAGTCACTCGAAGGGGTTTTCTCTCTCGTCTGCTCGCCCGTGGCGCTCGGCGTGCGAGCAGCAGGTGATTACTGGCCGGACGCGGCGGCCATGTTGCTGTAAACCAGCCGTGGAGGAAGTCCCAACATGGACCCGCATCCACCTGAGCGTGTCACAACACTTCTCTGCAAAGCAGAGGACTTTAATTGGATTGGACAAACTCAAATTTCACACTAAGGTTACTGTAAAAAATACCTTTTCCTCAAACTATAATACTACGTTGAGAAGAAGCAGCATTTTACTTTTGGGTCTCGCAAATAATTATGTTAGGAAAACTGGAAACTTCAAGTTCACTTGACTTCATTTTAGAATAGATAGATAGATAGATACTTTATTAATCCCCAGTGGGGAACAGACTCATACAGACAACAACAGACTCAAACAACAACAGACAAGAAACACATTGAAAGAACAAACATCAGAAAACACCGTACAAAACAACACAACAAGACACATAACCGACATAGAAAGATGGTAAATTAAAATCTGAAGTTGGAGTAATGCAAATTATTCATCTCAAATTATGACAAACATCTGACTTAAAGCAGTTGTGTTAATCTAACTTGTTAAAACCTAATTCATCTGTGTGTTACCAATGGAAATAATTCAATGAAGTTGGTCCAACTATTCTTTTTTTTTACATTGTATTATTGTGCAATTGTTTCCATGAGATTAATGTAGCATTTTGCTAAATGACTTTAATCCTAATATAGTTCTTTACAAAGTGATACGTTGCACACACAGCATATCCTTTGATGTACGGCGTCATTAAACTGAACGATGTGTTATTAAAAGACCTCTTGCTACCAATCGACTGAGCAAAAATTCAAGCAAGTATTTACACACACACACACACACACACACACACACACACACTCTGAATCTCTGTGTCTTTATAGGTTGAACCGGCTGCATCTGTGAACACTGATACCAGCATTGATCCAACCTGGCTCTTTGTAATGGACTCCAATAACAACTCCATTACCGCTGGCACACTGATTAGTGTGTGGGGCCGACTATAAAATTAGCTGCAAAGGAGCCCTCCAGGATACACACACACACACACACACACACACACACACACACACACACACACACACACACACAGCAACATGCATTCTTACAGATACTACTCTCATGCTATCCAATCAGGCACCGGGGGGATGTATGCATGGGATAAACACAGACATTACAAATTCACACAGACGAGCGCACACCCACATGCACGCACGCCGTGTCAATAGTCGCTCGGCGTGCAGGCAGAGATTAGCCGGCTGCAGGAGAACAAAGGTGTTCCCTCCGTCGGCAGCGCGGCGGCGGCGTCCTGCTCCTCGTCACATGTGAGCCTGGGTATTGATTTCCCTTAACCCCTCTGTACGTCTCTCTCTCTCTCTCTCTCGCTCTGTGTCTCCTTTTCTACCGTCACTTCAAAGACGAGTACGCGAGGTGCAGTGGAAGTACACGTGTAGGTGTGCGGCGGCGCACAAACGCACCCCGCGACCGCTTTGAACTCAAGTTCAATGAGGGGTATGTGGATCCGTCGCCTCTTTTTCTATAGGCACAAAGTGAGGCCCCCCCCCCCCCCCCCCAACCCGGCCTGCATCGGGGGTAAAAAAAACCACGAGGCAAATTAAATCAATGGGCTTCCCGCTGGCAGATGGCTCACTTTAACACTCAGTTAGCCTTTAGATAATTGAGGCGTTGACTCCGCGGCGGTCGTAAAAAAAAAAAAACGGATGGCTTGTTTATACGTTTCACTGAAATAGATCAGCGGAGGTTAAATAAATGGAATCCCATTTGTCAAGAAGAGGAACCCTGGTAATAATAAATGCCCCCCCCCCCCCCTCCCCTCTGCAAACACCTCCACTGTTTGGCCTCATAAATAGAGCAGAGGCAAGATGTTACCCGCTCGCCACAGCCCCGGCCGCTACGCCATTTTGCCATTGATAGGGCCGCCCCCGCTTAATGAAACGCTCCTTCCTTCCCCTCTCTTCTCCGCTTGTTTTTTTTTCCTCCTCTCCGGCCCTCCTCCCTCCTGCACGCAGTGTGATAAGTAGCGAACCAGCGAAGCCTGTAATTACAATCTTACCGAGGAACCCTGGCCCAATCTGTGTATAAATCTCGCCATCCAATTACAAGATGTAATAATTTTGCAGTCAAGCTGGTAATGAGGTCTAATACTCATGCATGTGATAATCCCCCCTGGATGCTGACTCTATCAGATGTTAGCTTTGTAATTATACTGGCAGAAAATCATTATTTCATGTTCAGCAGAAAAATGAGCGTGGTGGGGGAAGTTAATTTTCTCCATGCTCTGTGAAGCATAGACTAAATTTTAATGATCTAATCATTACCCCCCGACTATCCCCGGCTGCAATTGACCCATGTTACTTGTGTGAGGCAACATTTTGCTCGTTTAAGAGTCCCTGATACGCAGTGAGGTTTGCCAGGTAGGAGCCTTTTTATTTAGTAATTATACCACAATAAAACTATTATGCTAATGATATGGAAATCGATATCGCGGGGACGCGTCGTCATTTAACAGCTGCACGGAACATAAATCACAGTTTTAATTGTACGCAGTTAACATTTCCACATTATTGCTTTGTGTTTTTTTTGTTTTTTTTCTCCATGTGTAAGTGTGTGTGTGTGTGTGTGTGTGTGTGTGTTTCACGTTTGAAGGGTTGATACAACCAGTCAGAATAAAGGTCAGCGGCTGGGAAAGGCTGCTTCATCCTTCTTGCTCTCCCTCCTTCTTATGGACTGATGCATTGATATTGGTACTGATACTGTGATCGTGTACTTTACAGGACAAACCAGCAAAAGATGAAGGGAAAAGTCTAATTGCAAAAGTCTGATGGCACAATATAAGTAGTATACTATAGGTTAACCATCCTGAGGAAGTCTACAGATTGATATTTCAGACAATGTCATGAAGGCAGGGAAGTTGGAGAAAGAGCTCCAGGGTGGTGTCTTAAAATGTTTGTTTTTTTATTTCAGCACTTTTATTTCACACTTGGGTCACATGTTTAATTAGTTTTGTCTCTCAATAATCATACTTTGTACATATCTTGCCATGTCATCACGCTGAACATGACCTGGAACTGCTCAAACTGTTACAAAAAAAAGAAATTAACAATTCATAATTTTTAAAAATGTTATTTCAAAGTTATATTTTTGGGAGGCTTACACAAGGCCCAACTATACTCGGCCTAGTTTAGCATTAAAACAACTCATATGATGACCTCACCTCAGCAGGTTGACCTCTTTTTAACTTTAAAAGCTGCTTCCTCCACCTTTAATGGTGTATTATAATAATATTAATTTAAAACATCAATTTAAGTAAGAGATTAACATAGTGTCATTGTTGAATGATGCATTTCAAATAAGTAAAATGGATTGCAGTACAATGCATTTCCTCTCATTAAGAACACATTATTTGACATTTTCACATGTAGACTTTGGTCCTTTTAAAGGGATAAAGGTGCTCTTTGATTCCAGCTATCTGTATGAAGTCCAGGTACCTGAGCTGTTTCAGGTTGTTCAGGTGAGCACAGGGGCCACGATGAGCCGTCGCAGCGGTCCGATAAAACAACCAGCGGACGACAGAGCGCTTGCGACGCCACACGGGGCGGACGGCGCCGAGCGGCGGCGCAGGGGCGGGGAAAGTAGAACGTGGAAAAAAAAGCCATACGGCGATAAAATCTGAGCTCAGCTGTCCAAGGGTCACGGCTGGCGGAGCGCGAGATATGGTAGTTAATAGAAATGATTGATTACAGCGGGGGTGACCCAATAGCGTCTGAAACATTAGAAATGATTAAACACATGATCTGCATCTTTTACCCAAAGCTGTTTTTTTGGGGGGGGGGGGGGGGGGCGTGAAGGGAGGGGGATATGATGGAGGCCAGATGCAAAAGGTTTAATATGCAGATAATATAAAGACAAGGAAGGACAAAGGTTAGGCTTTCTGACAAATGTTGGCCTAATCTGAATGTCAGTAAATGTCAAAGATTACGCTGTAGGGAAGTTCAGCGATGGTACATGTGCTGTTTGCAGTTTTATGCTTTGTGCCAAAACCCTGAGCAGTTTATATGGAGATTTAACGTTTGATATATGCAAGTGTACTCCATGATAACACCAATATGTGATGAAGGTATCTCACTGCCAATGCTGATACAATACACATTATTCTTTTTGTTTTTAAATGAATGCGGTATGCTCAACGATGTTGTTATCTTTAATCACTATCGGACAAAATCACATTGCTTTCTTTTACTTTTAGCAGTGTGTATGTGCTTGTACCTTGTGTGCAACAATATGCATGTGTCTTACTTCATGTCACACTGGACAGGGATCATCCCAAAGGTACATTGAAACTCTGTCTCGCCCTGATGTGATATCGATATTTACCTAAAAGATGTCCTCTTAGCACATATTTGACGTGCAAAAAAAAAAAGTAAACATATTTTGAGACTTTGCCTGTGCCCTTGCCACAGCTATTGATTTGAGGGGCATCGTAATCTACGCAGATTATGTTTTCATATGTGGTCCCTCAAGGAGTGATATTGAGATCAGCATGCGTTTGAGCACTGAGGCGTAAACACGTCTCCTTTTGTCCCAGCATGATGGATGTGGATCCCACTCCAAAGTGATAAGAGTCGTTATTTGATGATCAGCCATCCGACGTATGGCATACATTTAGTCGTCCTTATGAATACGGTTCACTAAATCTAGTGTATGAACTAATTCTGCATGATATTACATCACCGCAGCGGTATCTGACAAACGTGGGTCTCATTTCGTGTTTTTCATTCGGATTAAATGAACGGCGAACACAAACACAAATGCTACGTTAGCGCTAGCATTAGCATACTTACTCTTACTTCCTATTAGACGCTATTTAAATGTTATTCAAGGCCTCCCGATGTGCATCTGGCATCCGTGCCATGTTAAATTTATTTTGAAAGTTTTGGTCACACATGGAAAGTTAAGCAGATGGTACATCCACACACACACACACACACACACACACACACACACACATGAAGAGATGTGGAGCGTGGGGCCCCTTTATATCCTCCTTTTCCCCTCCTCTCCTCTCGTCTCCTCTCACTGCTCTCTATTCCTCCCCTCTTCTCCCGATGCCGTTATATGCATTATCTTTATGCCTGCCCATCTCCGGACACGGACGCCTCTTGTTTTGCCATTTTAAACAGATCTAATCAGCAGTGTGTTAAACAAGAGTGGATCTTTTATGCATTGGGTGTTAGGACAAGCAAATCACCGCTGTAGATCAACCGAATAAACAACTCCACCCTGATTCAATTACAACAGCTGGGGTCTGTGCTTTTATCTGGCGGGGACATCATTTCAATCAAAATGTAAAATAATCCAATCCAATAGCTGAGATAGGATACAGACTGCTGAGCTTAGTTGTTTTATTAAAAAAAAACAGAAATACAAGGCGTTTTCTGCCCCGTTCGCTCTCTCTCTCTCTTTCTTTTTGACAGCTTTCAAGAAGTTCCCGTTCCCAAACTCCATTACCTTGTGTAATAGCATCCACAGCTGAATTGAAAGAAAGAGAGGAGAGATTGTTGGCTATATTTTTATTACTCAAAGCTGTTTTTTTTCCAAGACACAGCCTGGTGCACTTTTATTCATTTAATTAACAGTAGCATCACATTTCTCTCGTCTCCTTCATGGACCCCCTCGCCTTTTTGTCTTACGGGCAACAGCAATTATTGTGTAAGATCATACTTAGCGGGAATTGAAAAGTCGGCATATGCGGTATTAATGGCAAGGTAATGCAAATGTTTTCTCTCTAAGTTATGGATTTGATGGCAATCGGATACAGGCCACTGCACTTTAGCCCCCTTTAATTAACTGAGCAGAATACACCATGACAAAAAATTTGGAACAATCTCTTGAAGGAAGGAAGAGAGAGAGAGAGAGAGAGAGAGAGAGAGAGAGAGAGAGAGAGAGAGAGAGAGAGAAGGATTTCTCTCAACAATAATGTTCAAGGAAATTGAATGTAGGAGAATGTACAACAATGTTAAATATGGCTTGGTCTATCTGCAATAATGTAATCTAATGGAAAGCAATTAATTTAGGACACAGGCCACTGCACTTTTTACTCATTTAATTAACACATGGGATATTTGCGAGGAGTTGGAATATAAAGCTTTATAAAGTATTACACCTCCCCTGTCACACCAAGAGATGTGGTGGCTAAACTCACTCTGAGGTAAATTATGCGTAGTGTAAGCTGTAATTGAACTTGTTGACATTTTTTATTTATTTTCCATTATATATGGAATAAACCTCAGCGTATGATTTAAATATAGTGAAGCTTTTTTTTACGGGGGCGAAAATGGACCAGTATATCCTCTGAAGTGACATCGTCTTGACAATTTTAATGTTTTTTATACAAAAGGCTATAGAAGTTACAAACATGTAAATACATTTATAATATTTCATGCTGTGGGCTGTTTCATGTATTTTAAAACTTTGTTGACAAAAGGTTTTTACCTCACCCCTAAAAAAACCAGTGTTACAGTATTTTGTTTAATAAAATGGTGGCTTGAATGCATCACACATGGATATATAGCAACAGAGGTCACGACTATGTGACCCTAGTTCTATGAGCACAGGCGGATCCCTCTACTGGACTATATTAAAGCAATGAGGTACTCGAGGCAGTACTGTACCGTCAATAATGTACTGTTCAAGGGTGTTGTTAGGCCCTCCTAATCTTTGAACAGTACATTATTGCAGATACAGTACTGCCTCGAGTGCCTTATTGCTTTTATAATACGGCTACCTGTGACTTTATGAATAGTAAGTAAATAGTAAACCTCCTTTTAGCACAAAATAGACACCAAACGAATTTCAGTGGCCGAGAGAAAATAGTCCCGTATGTGCGTCTTGTATGTGGCACACAGGTTGTCCTGTGTGATCTACCTGTACTATAATCAGTATTAACATCAACACACACTGCCTTTTCTGACTACGTTGGTGATGTCCACCAGATAGAAGGTTGCCCCAGGTCATCCCACTTTGACTCGCCCACTGCACACACATTGGTCAGGTTCAGGAGATTCTCATTGTGTCTCTACACCTCATCAATGTCATCCAACAGAGGCCCTCTCATGCTGTGAACAGCCCCGGGATAAACACTATACCCCCCCACTCTTGAGTGATTTGACGGTTGGCCAGATCCTTCAACGTAGTTTTCATGAACACCTTCCTCTCCCCGCTGGCCCCCTAATACCAGTCTACTGATTAAGATGTTTCCTGACCCAACCAAGCCTAAAAGTCCAAACTACAAACGTATCTTGCAGACAGACATGAGGGGGACAGACCTTTTGAAAGATAGCCGATTCCCTACTTAGCTGTGTGGGGTCTTGTCATCTGGCATTCATTGGTACATGACATGATACCAGGTGGCACGGTTGTTAAGACTTACTTAACAGAGTAAAACTCATATTCTTCAGGGAAAATACATCCTATCTCATGATGGACTACAGCCAGTAAAGCAGAGAGTTTTACCAAGAGACAGTTTTCATAACCAAGGCCTCGAGCGGGTCATCCACTAATCGGGAATCCACTTGTGCGTTGTTCCCCGGCTCCGCCGGTCTGCATGTTTGAAGGGTCCTTGAGCGAGATACTGAACCCCAAATGTCTCCTGGAGGCAGTTCCATCAGAGCACGTTTGTGTGAGTGAATGGGCCTAAATGTTGGCATGTAGTGTTTAAGCGCTTTGAGTGGTCAGAAGATTAGAAAGGGGGGGATATATAAATCCAACCGCTTTGTAAATGGACTTGGTCCATTCTGCTTGTCCTGGCTGAGGATTACCAGGCCCCATGGGTGCAGGTCCAGACCTCCCCTGCAGCCGGGATTCAAGTGCTGTTGGTTTATTTGGGGTTGGTTTCATCTCAACACGGGCATGACTTTCCATGCTGAGAGATGATTTTAACGGGAAAGAAAATACACCATTTGATTGGTCAGTTAAGGGCTCCTTCTAACTAATACCAACTAGGATATATAGAGGGAGATATATCCTCTAGAATCCTCAAAATTTCCTGTTGATTACTAGTTTGAACAAGTACAGGCAATGCAATGTTCTCCAGCTGCACAAGTGTAACTTAATCAGGTCCCACATATATTGACGAGCGGCATAAGTAATAACATGCATAAAACTCCCATTTTTATTGAATTGTCCCAACATTGATTTTCTCCCCCTCCTTTTTTTTGTTAACACAGGCATAGTAAAGGTTATAGAAGTACAGAGACGGAGGGGAGGCACGCTGCCACTTTTCCAGCTCCCTCGCACCAAAACAAGCATTTTATAATTCATCACCAGGCCATGACAGATGAGTCCTGCTGGAGAATATTAGAAAATGTCTCAAATCTCATATATATGCTAATGGTATGCTGAGACCGGTTGGGTAGTGTGGCAGACTTTTTAATCTGCTCTTGCTACAACTATAGGACCACTGAGTGAAAGTGGAGAAGACAAGTCATTGCACTTCAACAATTTATGATCAAACAACTTTGGTTTTGGTCCAGCGGGGGCCGAGAGACAGATAGAGATAGAGCGAAAGAGAGCGAAGAAGATATCACAGAGAGGATGGATTAAGACAAAGGGAGGAGGGCAGGGCATGTTTCTGTAATTTAGCAAATGTGTAATACCAAATACCAGAAAGAAACTCAAGCTTTTTGATCATAAAATATGTTGAATTAGTCTTGTCACCGTCGCTTAGTCGCCGCACCGCATTGCAATCCATTTCATTTACATTTTGATTTATGGCATTTTGTGTTCGGCGTGGATACATTATGCATTCCTGTTAAGCGATGGATTTGTAATATAGATATTACTGTGATACATATATGTATGCCCAATGCAGTTACTTGCACAGCTGGAAAAAAAAAAAAAAACGTCAAAATGTTTTCGTGCCTCGCGATGCATTAATGCTGATTTGATGATAACTGCAAGTAGTTACATGGTACAGTCCACCAAAAAGAAGAGACTCGACGCATATACAATTTGCATTACACTGATTGTTGCTGACATTATTATACACACCACATGTCTTCACTGATAAACTGGATTGAATAATTGAAAATGAATCCCTCTCCCCATAATCCATTAAAATAATTCCATCTTTAAATTGACTTTAATATGCTATTTGTCTGCTATGTTAATCTCCCTCGCCCTTTCAAAAAACTGGAATGGAGCGTGTTTGCAAATGTATCATAACTTCTACATGCATTTTTATATATTGCATCCATGTACGAGCCTCTTGCAAGATTCTGTTTCGCATTTTCAAAGTCTCTCTTCCCTTTTCTCCTGCGTCGCCTTCTTCGGAAACCTGTGCACGTCTATGCAAAACATACACTTAAAGTGATAACATAATCACTCAAAGCCCACGACTCCCTGCTCTATTGGAGCTTGTGATGAGGCATTAATAACAGTGAGGCTGGTGCTTTATTTTTTATAAATTACATATGTCAAAGATAAAAAAAAATTTAAAAAAACTTCTTTGTTGAATGCCCATAAGTTGGGTTGGGCACTATGATAATAAAGCTTCACATAATTCTGAAAGCATCCTTTCATAGTCCTTTGAATATAAAACAACAACATACATATCCATCAAATAACTGCATTATCAAATGTTTGACCTAAAGTCCTGAAGTAGACTGTTTATAACTCTATATTTTAATATATATGCACTCAATACTGGCATCTTGTAAAGGTAAAACATCTCCTTTATAGACCCTTAATTTACTTTTTGCTCATTGACTATATATATACATATATATATATATACATATATATATATATATATACATATATATATATATATGTATATATACATATATATATATACATATATATATATATATATATATATACATATATATATATATATATATATATTTATTGATAGATATATATATATATAGATCTATATATAGAGATATATAGATCTATATATAGAGATATTATATATATCTCTATATATATAGTTCTTTACTGCCTTCTTTTCATGACAGTTATTCTTGTTTCTTTGCGGGACAAATAGAGTCCGTGAGAAGCGTTTACTTGGTAGTATGAATTTAAGCTGCTGAGGGCAAACTTGGCTTATCAGAGGATTAAGCGCCAGAGTTATTTTCAACAAGCATCATTTCCAGTTTGTATGAAACCCTTAGAACTGCTTACTGTGGCAGTCATCAGGGGGACTTGACCTTATTTCTCCGAGACGATTCATGGAAAAAAAGGAAATCCGACGTACAATACGTTGTGATTTCAGTTTACTTCTGTAATCTTACTCCGGTACCTGTCTTCTCCTACAGCATTTGCTGCTTTGGTACACCGTTACATTATGTGATGGTAGTTTGCCGCTTCCCACATTACACAGCACGTCTCCTCTCATTTGTTTGGATTGCATCCAACTTCCTGTTTTTCTGTCTCGGCTAGCCGAAGGAGACCTGCCTCGTCTCCTAACTTGACAACGGTGACAGAAAATTATTACACGTCATTACACTTCTTAAATCACAATTTACCCATGCCTCAGCAAATTATCCTCTGGTGGGTGCCAGCGGTAATGGAAACTGTCTTCTCCACTTTACGTCCGGCAACTCTCCTGCTCCGTCAAAACCGCACCGTCTGTCTCCAGATGTGGAGAGCGAAGAGGAAGCGCTTCCTCTCCCCCTTTTCTTTCTGCATGTTCTTCCTTTCTCATTCCCTCTCGTTGCCCTTTGTTCTCTCCTCTGTTTTCAAATCAAAGGGGCTCCGGCGTGCCTCCTCAGGCTGACGTTGTTTGTTGCTGAATTAGACGTTATAAAAGGTAACTCGAGGGACGTTTATTAGATCTCTTTCTGGATGGAGCAGCGCTGACAAAATGTTGTCTTACTCAATTTATTTAACTGACTGAGCGATGACATCATGTTTGGCTTCTTCCAGCTTGACTTACTATTTTTTTTCATGGAGTTTTCAGCCTCACACTGGCTGGATATTGTCAATTAATTCCGCTGAAAACACATGTATGTTGTCTTCACTTTCCCCAGTGCACACATGTATTTATTTTTCCTCGGACTAGACTATTCATGCCCTTTTAGCTTGACTTATGGGCTCCATTTTGTGCTGGCAGCGTTCATGAGGGGAAAGACTACCCTGAGGGCATTCGCCTCCGGCCCTGCAGTTAAAGGCTCGACCCTCTTTCCCGTCTCTCTCTGTCACTTCAGTTGTGGCCAGTGAAGGATTTTGTTCTCCATCTCCTTTATTTCGCCAAATGTCTGCCCCTGCTTCTGTATCTCTGGTGGTCTTCCTCCTTTTTTTCCAGCTGTTCTTCCATATGCCTCCATGTCCAACCAGACAGAAGCCAAGAGGGCCGTCTTTTTCCCCCCGAAAGGCCCGCGGAGCTCCCACATTTCGAGGAGAGTAAATATATCCTCCAGACATTTGTCTCCGCTTTGTCTGAAATAATTTGGGGGGCTGCTGGTCGGCCCGGGATGAATGGGCCTGCCTGGCGTTAAGTGCCCGCAAAGTGTCCAGGGACTTGAGCTGAGAGAGCAAGAAAGAGAGAGAGAGAGAGAGAGAGATGGAGACTGAGTGGAGGGGGGGACAGAAGAATAGAGAGATAGTGGTGGCGAGGGGAATAGAATGAAGCACTTTATCCCTCGTTCATCCTCCTTTACTCCCCCTATTGCCTTTCTCCCGTTTTCATACCTTTTTCTTAACATCCAGCCGTCCCTCCTTGCCTGTTCCATTATGCCTCAGAGGGAGAATAATGATGAATTGCCCGGCCGCGAGGAAGCAAAATATATCAAGTCCGGGTGGGTTTGGGAATTGGTTAAGTACTTCTACAGAGCCCTGACCTCATAATCGCTTTGAGCCTGCAAGGACCTCCTGATTTATAAAGTAGCCGTTGATTAATGCCCTTTTAAGTGGACAAGGCAGGCCGAAGACACAGAGGCCCGACCACTCAAACATGAACAGAATGTTAAAAAAAGAGAAAGGTATGCGCGTGTGTGTGTGTGTGTACAACGCAGTGACTGTGGCAGCAGCCGATGGAATAGCATGCAGTCAGTGTGTGAGTTTAGCAGTAAAGGTAATTGTGGCAGCAGCAGCTTCTCGCCAGTCAAATCTTCCTCGCTATAAATCATTGCCGTTTGGCCTCTCTTTGACACCAATTGCTGCCTGTCCCCAAAGCCCGCCTAAAGCCTCTGTAGGTCAGCAGTGAGCTCTCTAAATACGTCTTGTCAGACAGACAGGCCGGCAGATAGCTGCTGCTGCCGCCGCCGCTGCAATGGAATAAGTGATAGTACACATACAAAACTGTGTCGTATGTGTTACAGCATGTAAACCATCTTGCAAAAAACATATTGGATGGTCTATATGTAATTAAAATATAGTTACTGCAACATTTTTGGTCAAAATTCTGTAAAAAAAACAACTGGAATCTGTCTTTTTTTTCCAAACGTGCCATAAAAGCTCCATTGCGCGTCAGTTCCAGTCTACACGCTAGCCTTTAAGAAGTTTTCAATTAGGTAGCGTGACTTAACTTAACTAGGTGCTAAATTTAAAATTCAGAAGAGATCTAGTGCCTCCACACGACCCTCAACATGGCAACGGCTGAGCCGGTGGCTCAATACGAATGGTGCTAACAGTGCACACAACCATACCAGTGCTGAGGGAGCTAACAGTGTCAGTTTCACAGTCTACACAATAGCCTATATACATGATACGTTTTCAATTAGCTTGACTTAAATTGACAATGTGCTAAAGTCAAAATCCAGAGCACATCTAGTGCCTCCACACGACCCCCAACATGCTAACAGCTGAGCCGGTGGCTCAATGCGAATGGTGCTAACAGTGCACACGATCGTAACAGTGCCGAGGGAGCTAACAGTGTTACCCGAGAGAGAACCAGAGGTTAGCCATTACACATCTTCATCAATGCCGTCCTAACTCAGTTGTAACAACCGTACGAGCGCAGCGCAGAGTGGCGGCCAAGAGCTAGCCGGTAAACGCTCACGTGCAATAAAAAGCGCGCATGGCCGGCCTGGCTAAGCAAAGCACAGGAAAAGTAATGGCTACCTCTGTTGAACATAGCAACTGACAAAATCGTATGTAAATAGTTACGTAATGGTACCACCGAATGAAAATTAGGATGTGACATTTAGCTCTTTTTTTTAGCAAATAGCTAATTCCCATTGAAAAAGTTAAAAGACATTCCTGGCAGTAGCATTGACGATAAGAAAATTCCCATAACTTGGTGTGGTTCAGCTAAATCCACATCCATCAATACATCCATTAAAGTTGAACATAATTGTAGCGATTAGATGGAGAAGCTGACACCTATTGAATCAAGACAGGCTTAATGTAATCCCTTTAACACATTATTGGGGATTGTGTTTGATGACCAAATTCATCACAGAGTAAGCTGACACTGGGGCACAATGGCAAGACTTACAGGTCAGGTCGAGCCGCCATTCAAGGGGTCAGATAGGCAAACCGGGGCCTGTTCTGCTATACGGGTCTCTGGACAAAGACACCCGCTGATCTCATTAGGTTACTCCAATTAGACAGTGTCACTTTCCATTTCAGAGTCAGTATCTCAGCCAGTAATTCTCCACAACTCTGTCTTTTTTTTTTTTTCATTGCTGCGTGAGCCAAGAGACCGTCTGAGTTATAATTGAATGAAGGCTGATTAATTTAGGGGCTGTTAATTGCGGAGACTGGTGGTGGGAAGTGACACACAGAGATTATACCATTTCAAGAGGTGGCGGGGAGGAGATTTAAAGGAATTTCGATCGTAGTACATTTGGGATTTTTGCATCACATTAGAACAAAATAACTGTAAATCTAGATTAGGCGTGATTTAGCCATTTGTGGCTTTTAAATCCTAAATTAAAGATGTTTAATGTATACATTTTCTATACACGCGTATGCATGAGCCTCTTTGTTGTTGTTTGCACAGCCGAAGCCGAATAAAACAGGTCCATTCATTCAGAAACGCAGATGCAGAGTGTTTGACCGTGTTCCACTTCGCTGGAGTGTGGGTGCGCCGCGCCGGCGAGGTGACATTTTAAAAAACCCATTTTTTTCTCAACTTAAAAACTTTCCCCTCGTTGTCTCTTTTCACAGCGCTGTGCTCCGAGATTGACAGGCTCGCTCTCCGGGTTCTGTCGGAGGTTTTTCCGAAGGAAAATTTGCTCCGGCGAGTTCTTTTCCCATCCCTCTTTCACCTGTGGCAGGCAAGACGGCTTGGCGTGTGGGCGAGAGAGACGAGGCAATGGGGGACGAGACTCCTTCCGCGCAGTAGAAATGGCAGTGTCAATTAAATATCACTTTCAATTTCCTTGTTTTATGATCCCCGGGCTACTAAGCACCAATAATCCCCCCCTCCCTCTCGGCAGGCCCTCCTACCTTGTCTTGAGGAAGATTGATTACACTTGTCGCCTCCTATAAAAAAGACATTTACATGAAAATAAGAAAACAACTTCTTTGTTTGCATGGAAGTGAATCAAGGGAAAAAGCAATTCCCAATTTGATTTTTATACAAAGGCGAGGCAAGATAACAATCTCATGGCGTCTCATCTCAGTGAGTTTTGGAGGTAGAGCAAAGAGGGGGGGGGGTATGTAGATTGAATAAAGCTGGCAAATTATTCCTGTGCAACGTTGATGGATGTTGTCTTCACTCACACAATGAAGATGTCTCCGATTCTGCGGCGGAGATTGTTTTTGACACGTGTGTTACATGCAGTGTGTTCCATATATTCTCTCGCTGAAGATTAATCGCATATAAAACAACTAAATATAACAAACTTTGACTAAAGACAGGCTAATGTCATTACACTTGATGGATATTTGATTTATTTTGTCTTTTGGCAAGAGATGAAATGACATTTAGGTACATTGAGTAGTTTAGAGAGCCTGTGTTTGGAAGAGAAGCTTTTTACTTCTTTATATTTATTTGTATATTTTTTCTGTTGTCTAGTGCACTTCTGCCTGTATTTGTCATCATCCGAAAATACAAAAATACAACTCATACACATATTTTGTCTTATTTATAAATGTATTTATGGAGCATGTTTCATACACAAAGGTTATTCAATGTAGTGTATATATTGCATGACTGTAGCTGTAGTTTAGTCGGCATGAAAATCATCTTGCAGAGGTTTGAAACTAAACAATAACAGTGAATATATTATTTTTCTTAAGTTAGATATTATGTTAAAATGCAGATACAAATACATACTTACTTTGTTCAGTGTACTATTCATTCATGGTGAGTGCACTTTATATGCCAGAAACTAAACGCAACATATAAATTGCTGTATGCAAACCAACAAATAACAAATATGTATATACACAACATCATGCATTCATACAGGAAGTAGCATAGTCACTGTTGGAAGATGCCGAAAGGTATTTGTGCCAAAAGAAAGCAATATTAGTGCAATATGATGACTGAGGTTACCTTTAAACCTCTCAAATTAATAAAAAGTCTCACACAAAAGAAAACACCTCGAGTCATGGAGGCTTTTCATGTTGGGCCGGTGACTCGCAGCAGCATCGTGACCCCAATTTCATGTCCATTTTGTGCATTCATGTATCAAAAATAAATGTGATTGAGACCATTTTTGCAAATGAACGTTAACAGAAATGTGTGTCTGTGTGTGTGTAGGCTCGCTGTAATTGCATGCAGCAGTTTTAGAGTTAGTTACCTCAGACACGGTCACATTCATTTACGCTCCTGAGGAGATCGTCTCGGCAAAACATGTTCATCTTTTTATCTTTAAAAAAAGGTGAATCCTTTAAAAAAAAATTGCACATTAAACTTGCGCAGCGTTGCATTTTATTTCACTTTGCCGACGCGACAACGCCCGCGGGGATAAATTAGAAAAAATCAACGAGAGAGGAACATGAAGAGAGGGTCCGAGTGGAAAGAAAAAGAACGGAGGGAGAAAATGAGACAGGTGGCAAAGTAGAGACGCAGTTAGAAAAAAGGAAGGGGCCGGGTTGGTGGGGGTCAACCAGAGAAAAAAGGGATTACACCGGCCATTATCAGATATAGCAACCATAGGTATTTCTCAAACAATGGCAGCAGCAGCTGATATGTCCGTGCATATATGGTAAACAGTGAAGAGAGATTAGTTTAAAACCAAATCTCCTCTGTGCACCTTTAAGTCTTTTGTCAGTGCCACAGAGGTTGTGTAGCAACCGGGTGTGTTGAGCATGTTTACACAAAGCATAAGAGCATCGGTGTCCAATAATTCGTGTCTCACATGGTCTTTCACTACTTAAACAAGGTCAGAGCAGCGACGTGAACAACTGAGCATCCACACACACACACACACACACACACACACACCGGTCATATCTGGGCTTTGAACAGCGCTGTATTGTGCCACTCTGTGTGTGTGCCGAGATAAGCTTGGCCGCTAATGCCGCGCATAAGACACTAATAAACAAACAGTGTTTAAATTGGCCTGAAAGGACTCAGTGATGCGTAGGAAGCACAACCCCCCCCCCCCCCCCCTCCCCCGGCGCTTCAATGGCTTAATCTGTCTCCTTCTCACTCTACTTTTCCACATTCTCACAACAGATTAGGTTGTAAACGGACAGAGAAGAAGGGATCCGGATCTCGCCGGCACTAGAACTTTCCACCTCTACATGATTTTCTCTCATTTCGATGATTAGCCGTGCGGGTTTCAGCAGACTGCCGTCGGGGGAAAAGTTCAATAATATGTTCCCAGTGTTGACTCCTGGGTCTGATTTCAGTCTGGATTATTTAGGCAGCAGTTAGAACAAAGTTAGCGCGCTCCTAAAAGTCTGACCGACGCTGGAGTTTCTCCATTAACGCATACTCAATGGAGCTGTACGGGATTTTTTTTTAGAAGAATTCATGTTTTACATCTCAAAAAAGTTCCCTGTAGTTTAAAAAAAACCTGCTAATCTGAGAATTTTACAATGTTATGTATCACCCTTCATACTTTAGTCTTTTAAGCCACATTTTGATCTGAATAGTAAACATTATGTAATACTATAAACCAGCTTTATTTAAACTATATAGACTTTTCTCATTATGAATATTTCACAGCAAGTGGAAGCAAGCACGAGTAAATAGTTACATCACTCAAAAGCCTGAAAAAATACAAATAAAATGACCTTTAAAACAAAACATACTAATAATAATTACAGTGAATATGCCAGATGTCCACACTACATATCAATCTGGTGTAATGAATTCAAATGTGACATCATAATTTATAATAAATGTAATGTTTTATTTGCAATTCTGTAGCCAAGTAGAAAGAGGAAATCTCTCCTTCTGTGCTGCATCATGGGGGATGTACAGTAGTGTCAGTGACAACTAGAGGGCAGACATAACTATTAGTTCTCCCCGAAAACGTGTGTGTGTGTGTGTGTGTGTGTGAATCCGTGTCAACCTTCCTGCTGCATCTCTGTGGATGTGTTTATATTGACTTAAAGGATTCATCTCTGTTTCATTACTTCTATTAATCTTGTCCTTTATAGCTCTAAAGAATGTTTCTTCTCTTCCTCATCGATCCTTATTTGTTTGTGTATATCATCATTTCTACTGACTTGATTTTCCTTACATCCTACATAGATTATCCAAAAAGCATCCTGCATGTGTTGCATTCATTCCTCCAAATAAAGTCACCGAGTTATAATTCTCCCATTGTGCGGCACCGGCGTTCCAGCAGGGCATCACAACAGCGTCCAAATCTATGAGTCATTGTGCTATTGGAGGACGCGCAGGAGGCGAAAAACGCCACGGTCCTTTTCCCGGAGAGCGATTCATCAGCTTTTTTTCCCAGAGCCCTCCCGGGTCAAGGTTTCATGGTTCCTGTTTGGTTTCCAAATGCTCTTTTCTCTCACCCCCTCTCAGCCGCGCTATAGTGTCCAAACTTGTCTACATTTGCTTCTCGTGTTTTTTGTGCATGGTCGATGTCCTAAAAGACCAACCTCAAATAAGTCTTTATTCTTGTTTTGTTGGCTCATATTCTCTTGTTTTCATGAACTCTGGCCCCCGGCCATGGCAACAGCTCGAAAAATGTTAACATTGATTGACAGGATTAAAAAAAAAAAAAAGGGCCCCCTTCCCCGGTACGCATTTCAAACACTTTGGGGAACAATGGCGGCTTGGTGTGATTGAATTAATGAGGTATCGCCGACTGTCAAAAGAGCACACATACTTTACATAAACCTGATTATCTTTGCATGGCAGAAAGAGAAGAAAAGGGGGAAGCGAGGGAACTGAAGGAGGAGGATGGAGGGAGCGCAGAGAGGAGGCGATTTTGGATTTCACTGGGCATCACCCAAAAAAAAAAAAAATAGCATCAAACCATCAAAGTGTGCGCTGCGTGATGGGGGTGGACGTGGCGCTCACAAAGTAGTGATGTTCTGGCTCGGGCTGGCCTCGGCCTCTCGCTCATGCCTGTGCTCTGTTTAGCATAAACCAACCATAGGGGCTTTAACAAATCTATTCAAGGAGCACAGGGGGCCCCAGAACAACATAGTTTTTTTTTTTCACAAGCCACCCCCCCCCCCCCCCCCCCCCTACAAAGCAAGACGTTCTTTTTTTTTTTTTTTTGTAGGGGAGAGTCATTGTTCTGCTTGAACTGCACAGAGATTTCATCGTCTCTCTCTTCGCGACCCCCCCGAGCCTGGAGGAAAAAAAAAAAAAAAAAAGGGAGCAGCGGTGCCCCGAGTGAACCCCGTGAAGTGACACCCGGAGTGACTGCCAAGAGTCTCACTAATTCTACCAACCTATTGAGACGGGAAAATAAGAGTGGAGGGGAAGAGGAGGGCGGGATGGATTGTGGGAGGGAGGAAGGGATGGAGGGAGGGGTACGGGGACGGATAGAGAGGGTTCTCCGACTGAAATGCTCACCAGATCAGCAAAGTGAACCCTCTGAAACGTGAGCTAATTCTCTATTTAATCCTTTTAGCTGCTTTTTCTCCCCCTTTCATCCTCACTCCCCCCTCCTCCCACTCCCTCCCTGCATCCCTCTCACTCTCTTCACTCTTCTCCCTCTCGTCCTTTTTCTTATTTTTATTTTTTTACCCTCTCTTTTTTTGAGGGAAGTGTCAGCAAAAGTTCTTGTCGAGGAGAAGAAGGAGAAGCAGGGAAGGACGAGGCTTCAAGGATTGATTTAGTGTGTGTGTGTGTGTGTGTGTGTGTGTGTGTGTGTGTGTGTGTTGGCTAAGTGAAGAGGGTAAGTGTGAAGAGAGCTGACTGTGTAGGCTCGCTGCTTTTCCTCTGTGTTTTTTCTTCAAGAAAAGCTCTGACAGCTGCGGTTTGATTTCTCGGGTTGTCAAAAGTCATCTTTGTTAGTTCTCTCTGCCAATGAATGGCAGCGGATTAAAAAAAAAAAAAAAAAGAGGCGTGTTTTTTTCTCTCTCTCCTGCACATGGAGCTGTAGGTGGGCTCTGCCTCGAGTGGTTACCATAAAGGAAAAAAAAAAAAAAAAAATCGCACAACATTACTCCAGGGGCCTCTGAAAGGAAAAAGAAAATCACACATTACTCCAGAGGCCCCCATTGTCCTACCTACTAAACCCAAAGCATATCAGATGCCTACAGATCCCCTTCCTCCTCCTCCTCCTCCTCTAAACGTATAGCTGAGAGTCTGCATAGAAAGATACAAATTGCATCTCGTGCTGTGAGGTTGCTGGAACATAAATTGAGGGGAGAAGCATTGTTGTCAGTGAGTAATATACTTAGCATTATTCATAAAGAAGAGGAGAAGATTAAAAGGTGTTGGCTGGTATGGAAGAAGAAGAAAAAAAAGGTACTTGACTGCGTGGCTGACACAGCAGTTACATATGGCTTTATGTGGGGTTTTTTTTATCTGTTGCAATCGTCAGACATATATATCCCTGGGGTTGTATCCACTGTGCGTGCCATTGTACTGATACGGACAAAACAAATGACAGCCGCAGCAATGCATCATCCCGCGATGTGTCGCCAGCTCGCGCAAATTACAACGCTCGGTTATTACGACACAACTTTTACAAATGCCATTTCATTTTTTTGGTAATTTTCTTTTTTTTTTAAAGTTGTTCATACACCATAAAGCACAGCATAGTTTGTTCAAACATAACTTTAAGTCAAATGTACCTGTTTTGGGGGAGTTAAAATGTGCATCTTTTTACTTTAATTAATTTAACTTAACTGTAAAAAGTGTTAATTTCTTCTCTCTTTGTAAGTTCGTACATTGATGTTCAACCAGATTAGTCGGGCAAAATGCTCCGCTGTGCAAACATGCTTTTGAAATATGGTTTCCAGCAGTCAGTCGTTTACTTGAAAGCACCGCTCCTCCAAAGGGTTTGAAAGGCTAATCTTGTTTTTGGCACCTCTCCTCTTTTTTTTCTTCTTCTCCTCCTCCTCCTCCCCACTCCTCAAGCTTCCTGTGTTCTTCCCCGGAGGAAAAAAAACACTGCCTGGCTCTGTCATTGTATTAATTTCACAATTATTTATTAGCGTGGATTTACTCGACAATAAAGCTCAACGTTGAGGAACAACTCCTTGAACACGAGTGATTCCAACATGTTTGCCGTCTTGCCATGAAAGCTTAATGTAGCGCTCAAAAGGTTTCCTCTATTGTACCGACGGTCTAAAGGACTCAAACGTCTTCCCCTCAACTAAACCGAGTCTTTTCTCTAGGTTGTCATCGGAGTCGGTAGTAAATTAAGCAGAGGGCTGAGCAACAACCCCTTGACTTTTATTGAGGCCAGGGTCTAATTGTAATTCACCGGACCAGACCTTTTGTGTCACCGAGTGCTTCATTTGCAGTTTGCAGTTTGCGTGAACCCTGGAGACATTAACTCCGTCCCCTTCTCCATTCATTACGATGCTATTAGTCTCCGCGAATTGATCAATATATCACGCATAGAACATCTTGAATGTGGACGTCTGGTTCCTTTGTGAGCCCAGAGATAATGGTTTCCCCCCATTCAAGCCGACTTGTAGGAACATGGAGATAAAGCAAGGCGGGGAAAAGAGTTACACCGCTTACCGCTGTGGAGAGGGAGCTATCTCATCCAGATTATAAGTGGGTGAACTAAAAATGCATTAAAAAAAAGGGGCAGTTTATTGCGAGGAGAGCAGCGCCGGAGGAGGTGGTATAAAAGATCTGGAAGTCTCGAACAGGGCACCTTTTATTGTCCTCGGGTGTCCAGGAGTGAAAGAAACCATCCGTCCATCCTCCTCAGTGCAGCTGTGACGCAATGCCATGGAAATACGGAGAGAAGCTGAGTCAACGAGGGAGGCCGGCGTGTTTCTAAATGACATCAATCTTTTTCATTGTATCCACTGAAACGCTAATGATATGTTCACGGAAACACTTTCTGGCATACTACCATATTTCTTGCCCTCTAAATTAGCCTTTCATCGGCATCCCCTTTTGTGTTTTGCTCCCCTGTAATAAAGAAATGCAACGCCGGTAAATGCCGATGCACTGCAGCAGTCAACCGCCAGGAGCTGCTGCGATTCTCAAGTGGGCATCGGTCTACATGTGTTCACTTGTCAAAAAATAAAACACACATGCAAACATTGCATCCTCTGTCTGTGCGCTGGTGTCAGACCTTACAGAGAGTCTGTGTCTGGTGGCAAACCCCAGACACAGAAGAAGGTCCTTGATAACATTTGTTGTTGGGGAATGAGATTTCGGCGCCTTTACCGAATCCCTAGAGGGCAGTAGCACAAATGTTTTATATTCAGAGAAGCCTTGCCTCGGCCTCTGATAAGCGGTGTTGATCCAATTGGCTTGTGCAAGAGTGGTACTTTTTTGTGAGATTGAGACGACCGCTCAAACAAACTGCAGCGACGGCCTTCCTCACACAGATGGCTGGGGTAAAAAAAAATCTTTGTCTGTCCAAGATGAAGGGACCACAGTCACACTAAACACCCCCCAGGGCTGCTATAGATTAGCAGGGCATTAACCTAATGCATGCTAACATGGCCGTGCAGGAGTTTAAAAAAAAAAAAAAAAGCTTTGAGGGGTTTAACACTGAACTAACCCACCGATGTCAGGGAGCAAACAAGTGGATTTGGGACTGTTTGCACTGTACTTAAGCATATGTGGCTCCATGGATCCATGCTAGCAACATGGACATCCCTTATATAAGGGTACAACAAACAGCATATCAATACAAAAAAACACATATCAAGTTAAGGACAAGTGATTTTCTGCTCCTTCCTATTTTGGCTGTAACTTCACCCTCACTCAGGATGAAGTATCTGCTGCTGCTTTTCCTCCCCGCGAGCTAACAGATGCAGTAAAATCACAGGAGCAATGTTACGTTCTCTCCCTCGTGTTGTTACTTGATATTTACAGCGGTACTTGGGCTCCAATCGATGATGTAAATGCATCTCTCTCCTGGCAAAACTGGTCTTTTCCTGCGGATGCAAACCGGACGCGCCGAGCTGTCAAACCGACAGGACAGAATCCAGCTCGTGTTAACCGTCCTTTATCTACATTTCTGACCTTTAAAGAGATGTCAGCGTTGGAAAAAAAAAAGAAATGCTGTGCATTCCACACACAGCCTCATGGCTTCCCTATAGTATGTGCAGGCACTTGAATGTGAGGCGGGCAGGGGGAGACAAACTCTGTCTGATGTGCACAAAGACACACACACACTCACTTGCGCACACACACACACACACATCTCTGGCTAACAGCCGTGGAGCCCGGGTTTGAATTCACTCTGCGGTGAACCGTTTAAATGAGCTTTAATTTAGCATCCTGCTGGCTCAATTGGGATTGTAATGGAACACATTACACCTTGTCCTGCAACAGAAGCTCCCTCTCTCCCTTTCTCTCTGTCCTGGGAGAATTGATTTTTTCCAAATGCAGGGGAACAAATTAAAGGACGGAATGATTGTGTTGCAAAGAGAAACGGTAGACATGGCACTGTAATCAATTTGACTATTAACTCAGCAATGTTTTTCCTTTACTCGACCATATATATATATATATATATATATATATATATATATATATATATATATATATATATATATATATATATATATATAAGACCATTATGTAATGAGGAACACGTTGGCTCTGCAGTAATTACTAACTTGATAAACAAAAAACAGGGACACTGAGGTTTGGCGAAGCCTTTAAAATTGTCAAGAGGTGAGATGTGAAACACGCATCAGCGTTAAAAGTAATCAACGCTGAATGTAATTGGATGCAAAAAGTATGTGTGCAGTCAAAGCCGGCAGCGCTGAATAAAGACTACTGTACTTACCTCCTGCAAAAGTCATTTAGAGGGCTCTCACTTTGCATCACAGTGCCGCCGACTCTTCCCCCACCAGCAACAATTAATTACAATCAGTACATTTCAGTGACCTTCCTGTTGTTAAAGGGACTTTCCTCCCTCTAGTTACACAGTGAAGACAGGTGGCTTCTGGAGCTACAGCTCCGTAACGGAAAGAAATTGACTAGCAACATGTTTTTTTTTTGTTTGTCTCCCAAACAAATAAAAAAAGGCGACTCCTCCCTCTTCCTCCTCCTCCTCCTCTTTCCTCCCTCCTCCCATTTCCTTCCGTCTCACAATATATCCATCCCGTGCCGTCGACGGAGCTCACCTTGACAGCTCCTCCAGTCACCCCGTTCTAAGTGGATGATTAAAAAGAGATGGAGGGGTTTTACTGGGGGCTGGTATGCGTGGCATCCCAAGAGCCCCTGCTCCAAGCTAGCCAAGCGGAGCAAGCTACAGCTGTCCTCCAAACAAGCCCGCCATCCTTTATTTATTTCTGCTGAAATATTGATGCATGTTATGAAAGGTTTAAAATAATGTGTCTGCCTTCTTTTTTCCTCTTCTTCTTCTTCTTTTTCTTTTGGCCCCAGCACACTGTTTTCTAATGCATAAATAATTCTTCGCGTGGACACTGGATGTCAGGTGCGTGTGTGTGTGTGTGTGTGTGTGTGTTCGCTGTATCATATTCTTTCTGCCTGAGAGAAAATACCCATCCTTCGTAATTTCCTACACTTATACAATCGGCGTTGACGGTAAATAATTGATGGGCAAATTTAGGGCTAAAACTCCAACACAATATGACTTCATGTCAAGGGTTAGTCCCAGCAGATTTGGAGGCAAATCATCTCTTAAAATGGATTCTTCCTCTCCACAAAAGGGGTATCCTTTTCTTTTGAGTTACCTTTTATTCCTCCCTCCACCCTCCTTTCGTTTCAAGAGGGTCTAGCAGCCCTCTTGATGAGGTCTTGCTTTGCATGGCCGGTGATAACCGAGCGATTTAGCCCATTATTAGTGGAGGAAGTGTTTTGTTTTTGAACACAAATTGGGTTTTTCACACCGACATGAACCCGTTTTTTGATTGTGTGTCGAAGGGAAGGAGCCCTCTCACTTCTCATCTCCGTATCGCGACGTATAATTACGCCTCTAAATTTGCTCGGCCAGATCCAATTGTGAGATAAGAGAAGAGATGAAAGGTGAACTGGGGGAGAGAATAGTAATTTCACTCTCCACGCTTCAATTAACACGTTAAAAGACGAGTACAGTGGCTCTCTACGCCGAACAGTTCAAATATGTCTCCCGTGGAAGTGTGTAATGACACCGGGGGGCAAAAGGGGCAACAACATTGTAGATGGTATCCTGATTATTGGAGAGTTTGTCTAACAACCAGGGCTCATCAGAAGTAACTGACTGGCTAG